>NC_037675.1:71885096-72096700 GCF_003255815.1 Theropithecus gelada | reverse complement strand
TGTGTGTGTGTGTGTGTGTGTGTGTGTGTGTGTGTGTGTGTGTGTGTGTATTGAGGAGGAGAGTGAATCATGGTGGAGAAGATGGAGGGGATTGATAAATGATCCAGTTTAGAGCATACTGAAGGGATGATACCAGGGGGATAACCAAATAGACCTGTTAGTGCTTTTTTTTTTTTGAGATGGGGTCTCACTATGTTGCCCAGTGTGGAGTCCAGTGACTATTCACAGGCATGATCATAGTGTGCTGCAACCTTGACCTCTTGACCTCAAACAATCCTCCCTGCTCGGCCTCCTGAGAAGCTAGGATTACAGGTGCACACCACCATGGCTGGCTGTGTTAGTGCTTTGGACAAGCTGTTCAGAAGAGGTCTGGGTGGAAGCTATGGATTTGAGAACCATCAGCTGCAAACGATGATTGGAGCAATGGAGTCCATGAGATCACTGTGGAAAGAGCTTAGAGTGAGGAGAATAGAACACTATAGAATGCTGACTTTTAAAGGATGGCCGGAGGTAGAGGAATTCACTAAGGGGATGAAGGAGTGGCCTGAGAAGAAGGAAAAAAACTTAGAGAGAGTGGAGTCATAACAGCCAAAGAGAATATTGAGTTCTAAGGGGAAGCAAGAGGAGGAGTAACCTGTCAAAACATTGCTGAGTGGCCCTGTGCACAGGAGTTAGTTAACAGTATGATTAGCCGTTCTCTTTCTGAGTCGTTTAATCAGACAGATAAGAAGTATTTCCTGGGCATCTACAGTATGCTTATTATGAGCTAAATTGCCCTACAGAAGTCAGAACCTCCTGTACCGCAGAATGTGACTGTTTGGAGGTTGAACCTTTATCTGTCTGCTTGGGCTGCCATAACACAATACCACAAACTGGTTGACCTAAACACCAGAAGTGTTATTTTTTTTTTTCTCAGTTCTGGAGACTAGAAGTCCGAGATCAAGGAGTAGCCTTCTGATGAAGGCTCTCTTCCCAGCTTGTAGATGACTGCCTTCTCTCTGTGTCCTCACATAGTGGATGGAGAGTGAGTGATGTCTCTTCTTTATTTTTAGTTTTTAAGACAAGGTCTGGCTCTATCGCCCAGGCTGGAGTGCAGTGGCGCAATCTCAGCTTATTGCAACCTCTGCCTCCTGGGCTCCCACCTCAGCATCCTGAGTGGCTGGGACTACATGCATGCAACACCATGCCTGACAAATGTTTGCATTTTTTGTAGAGATGGGGTTTTGCCATGTTGCCCAGGCTGGTCTGGAACTCATGAGTTCAAGCAATCTGCCTGCCTTGGCCTCCCAAAGTGCTGGGATTGCAGGCATGAGCCACTGCGTCCAGCAGATGTCTCTTCTTATAAGGACACTAATCCTATCAGAGAAGGGTTTCACCCTCATGACCTCATCTGACAATAATTAATTCCCAAAGGTCCTATCTCCAAATGCCAGCAACGTATGAATTTCAGTGGGGATACAAACATTCAGTACGTAACATTTCCCAATATTTGTTCTCTGATCTGTGATAACAGAAGGTTCAGCTGGGCACTTTGCCACATAACTAAAGATATTTCTGGGCCAGGTGCAATGGCTCACACCTGTATTCCCAACACTTTGGGAGGCTAGGGTGGGAGGATTTCTTGAGCCCAGGAGTTTGAGACCAGCCTGGGCAATACAGCAAGACTCTGTCTCTACAAAAATAAAAGAAAGAAAAGAAAAAATTAGCCAGGCATGATGATGCACACCTGTAGTTCCAGTTGCTTGGGAGGCTGAAGTAGGATCACTTGAGGTGGGAGGATGGTACTGCGGCACTCCAGCCTGAGTGACAGGTCAAGACTCTGTTTCTTAAAAACAAACAAACAAAAAATATATATCTTTTGTTAGAGCATATTGAAGTGATGGTACTAGGAGGATAACCAAATAGACCTGTTAGTGCTTTTTTTTTTAAGCTGGAGTCTCATTGTGTTGCCCAGTCTGGAGTCCAGCAGCTATTCACAGGCATGATCATAGTGTACTGCAACCTTGACCTCCTGACCTCAAACAATCCTATCTGCTCAGCCTCCTGAGAAGCTAGGATTACAGGTGCACACCACCATGGCTGGCTCTGTTAGTGCTTTGAACAAGCTGTTTAGAAGAGGTCTGGGTGGAAGCTATGGAGATATATATATATATATTTCCTGGTCTCCTTTGTAGTTGGGTGTGATCATGTGACTAGGCTCTGGCCAATAGAATGTGAGTGGAAGTGATGTGTACAGCACCACAATGGTACCCACATGAGGAAAGAGGCATATTCTCCCCTTTCACCCTTCTTTCCTTCTTGCTTCCTGGAAGGGCAGACATGTGGTGGTGGGAGCTGGAACAGCCATATTGGACCATAGGATGGAAACCTTGTGTTGAGGATGGCAGAACATGAAGCTAGAAAGGGCCTGTACACCAGACACCACATGGGCACTCTATCAGCCGGGACTGATTTTATATGGACTATTTCTTGTTTAATCCACTATTATTTTGTTCCTTATAATAACAAGTAAATGGCTATTCTAATATACCTAGGATGGAGCTAAACCATGGTAGAATCTCCAGTTTGTACTGTACACAGTGGGCCCCATCTCACTGTGCTATTATCATGTGCTAGGTATTGTGTTAGGTCTGTGTTATATATTAGAATTATTTTATCTAATTCTCACAATGGCTCTGTAAGGTAGGCATTATTAGCCCTGTGTTAATGTTGAGGAAACTAGGCTTCAGAGAAGTTATGTCATTTACCCAAAGGAGCTCTGTCAGTAGGTGACAGAGTCAGGGGTTGAATCTAGGTCACTGGTTCTCAACCAGAGGCAATTTTGTCCCCCAGGAGACAAGTGGCACTGTTGAGAAATTTTTGGTTGTCACAAGTAGGGGTTGGGAGAGATGCACTCAAGGGTAACAGGAATGCTGCTGAACATCTTAATATGCACAGGACAGGCCTCACAGTGAGGAATTATCTGGCCCCAAATATCAACTGTGCTGAGGCTGAGAACCCTTGAGGACCCTTCTACGAAAAGCTCAGGCTCCTTCCATTACACCAAATTGGGAAATGGAAGTTAAAGAGGGAGTTATCAAAAAAATGATACAGAATAATGTCATGAAAATAATATTTTAGGAAGCTAAACCTGGAGTGGTGAGAAGAGTGAGCTGGAGAAGGGAGAAACTGAAGCTAAGAAGACTATTATTGGAAGCCACAGACCAGTCCAGGTGAGAGGCGGGAAGGACCTGGAGGGGTGGATTGTTGAGGTCCATAAAGGGAAGACAAGTTAAGTGCCAGTGGCAAGAACTTGACTGAGAACAGGTAGAGGATGCGAGAGGCAGGGAGAAGTAAAGGCAGACAAGGCAGTGGTGATTTCTCTTCTTCATGTGCATCCTCTCTTCTTCCTCTTCCTCCACTTCCTCCTCCTCCTCCTCTTCCTCCTTTCCCCTCTTCCTCTTCTTCCTCCTTCTCCTCCTCTTCATCCCCTCCTCCTCCACTTCTTCCTCCTTTTGCCCCCTCCCTCTTCCCCCTCTTTTCCCTACAGCCCCCTGCCCCGTTGGCATCTGCTTCTATCTTCCTTCTTGCTGACCCCTTTCTCTAATGGGTGTGCTCTATCTTCCGCTGACCCCCAGTTCTAGGCCATGGGTCCCACCCCCATCAAATGTAACATGGAAAAATCTGTTTCCTCAGCTTTGTTCGCTGTGACAAGAAAGAATAAGCTCCCACAGTGACAGCAACAGACTCTGACACATATTTTAAATCTTACTTCTCTTTCCATTTCCTTTAAAACTTTTGGCCTTAAAAACTTTGACCAGTGTGTAGGATTGTTATAGAGACAGACAAGTAGTCCAGGAAAGACCCTCAGGGAATTTCTGACATGAGGGAAGAGGAAGGAAATCCTTTGTCTCACTTTTGTTGTTTCCTTTGGAATGTTTTCCAAAGGACACTGGACTGTTGACAAGGCATCCCAAGGGCTTTGGGGCTGGTCCTTCCCTTTCCTTGTCCCTGGTTTATGTCTGTCCTGGTAGCCTGGTGCCTGCTTCAGGGCTGGGAACTGGGGTTGCCAGACATGCTCTGAGCTCTGCTGGCAGAAGCACTTGTGTTTGGCCTCTATCTCTGCTTCCCTGCCCTTCTCTTCCCCATGTCCTGGGTAGCCCTGTTGAAAGGCCAGTGGCATCTCATGCCTTCAGAAAAATTTAGACAATAAAGAGGCTGCAATGATGAGCTGATTGCTTTCAGGGCTGACAGCTAAAGTCTGTGTCAACACTGAGTCAACCATCCAGAGGGAAGGTGAGCACCTTCAAGCTAATGCTGGGTTCCCAGCTCCTCCCATTGGCTTGTGAGACGTGCTATGTCCATTTCATCTCTTCTCTCCCTTCAGCCTGTGTGCATTCCTCTCCTCTGGGCTGACTGCTCACCTACTCTCATTCTGTTCTTTAGTATTCTGTTCTCTCTCTCATCCCACAACATCTTCAGTGAGAACCAGGCCTTGGAGAACGGAGGGAAGTCCAGGTTCCCCTTTGGCTTCTGGCTCCCAGTGTCCCCTTTCTGTGTTCTTTGCTCGCCCTCTTTCCAGGATCTGCCTTCTCCATGCTTCTCCACCCATCACATCACCACCTATTCCTAGGAAGGATTTGGATACCAGTCGTGTGAATCTTCAGCAGCCTCATGGCATGATATCTTCGAACACACATGCACTTGGGAACTTAGTAGCTTGGGTTGGAATCTGGGCCCTGTTCCTTACATGCACTTTGAATATGTTAGCAAAAGTCTCCATGGTCAAGCTTCCTCAATCTGTAAATTGGGGCTAACAGTATATATCATGCGATTGTGAGGATTAAATGAGTAATGCATGTAAATACTTTGGACAGTGCCTGGCACATACCTATAAAAATTAGGTATTACTACCATATGAATATAAATGAATGTGCTGTACCTCAATAAGGAGTTCGGTGAGTAGGAGAGGCCCCCTTCCGTGCCATGGCAAGCTAAATCAAGGGCCACCATGGGGTGACCAGGCTGTGGAAATGGCCAGATCAGTGCCTGCTGCCATCAGCATGGCCAGGTGAACGTTGGTGATGACCAGAAAGGGCTGAACCAGACGCTCAAATCAGCACAGTGGGCTTGATACTTTGGGAGCCACTGTGGAGAAGAAGAGCACAGTTGAGATAGGGAATGGAAAGTAGGTTCTGCATAGGCAGGGGTAATGTCATTCCTCCTGTCACGGGGCTGCAGGGTGAGCATCAGGCCAGCCATGCAGGAGAACAGAAAGTGCTCGCTGCTGCAAGAGGGGTGTGTGCATGGCCAAATGGAAGACGTATTGCTTCCCTAGGAACCTGCTAGTGGACTGGTAGGAGGGACTGCAGCGTGTGGAGGGCTGACTGCCAATAAAAACCATTTTGTTGTCACCCCCCTCCATATCCTGTGCCCTTGTTCAGGTCCTCAATGCAATTCATAGGCTTTTCTTTCCCCTCCCAGGAAAGGTCCCTTGGCAAAGCCGCTGACCACAGCCACACAGGTGTGTGAGTACAGTCTTCTGTGTGTGTTTTCTGCTTTCTCTAAAAGGGAGGAATGGAAAGTGTTTTTTTTTTTTTTTTGGACAGGGTCTTACTCTGTCTCCTAGGCTGGAGTGCAGTGGCATGATCACGGCTCATTGCAGTCTTTGCCTCCTGGCTCAAGCGATCCTCACACCTCAGCCTTGTAAGTAGCTGGCACTAATAGGTACATGACCACCACACCCAGCTAATTTTTTTTTTTTTTTTTTTGCAGAGATAGGTTTTCTCCATGTTGCCCAGGCTAGTTCTGATTTTATAAAAGACACAGTATCATTACCCAGCAGGACGACAGGTGTTAGAGATCCAGGACCTCCTCCTGGTGCTCCCTGACTCAATGGTGGGGCTATCTTCCCAAGGGTGGAGTGGCAGATGGCACATGGTTCCCCCACTCAAGGCTTTGGGGGTACCATTCATCCTGGGGCATCACTCACATCTGCAGTCCCAGGAGTTGCACAGGGTGCAGATTTGCCCAGGGACCCCAGCCTCAACAGGGACTCTGCTTTGGGATCCCTTCCTCCCTGTTCTTGTCTCTCTTTTGTGAAGAGCTGTGGGTGAGGAAAGGTGACCATGGGTACTGAGAGCAATCAAATTGAAATGCAGGGCTAGGAGAGGCCATTGCTTTGGCCAGAGAGAAAATTCATAGCAGAGGGAAGAGCAGGTCCCAAGCTTCCCCATCAGCCCCCAAGTCCCTGGTCTCACCACAAGCTTCAGAGGGCAGGATCCTGCCCTGGAGATGATGCACCAAAAGAGCTACCTCCCCACCAGTTCGTTAAGAAGACAAATGCCTGAGCCAAAGCTGCCGAGAACCAATTCCTTAGGATTCTTTTTCTGGCAACTTCCACGGCATTGCCAAGCTAATGGAGGGATCCCAGGGATCTATGTGATGCTGGGAGCAATAGGAAAAGTGGGAGCCCACAAGACGATCTGTCAGGTGTGTGCACCTAGCACAGTGGCCATGCCCAATGTCCTGATAGAGACCTTTGTAGTCCCCTTGGGCTCAGGAAGAACCATAATGCCAAATGACACAGTCATATGAAAGGGCAGGGCTGCAGCTACAGTGACTCAGCAGGAAAGCAGTTAGTTCCCCACAAGGAACTAGCTTGAGGAATATCTGAGGCCAGAGTGGAGTGGTTGGTCTGTTTGCTTTTATACTCTGCAACCCATTTATTGATACAACTGTTGTGTTTTTCAAAGTTAAGTAACATGCTATGCAAAAGTATCCTCAAGCCAAGTCCCCTAGCTCCAGGGGTGATTATCAAAATAGTGCCAGAAATTAATCCTTTTATGTGAGGATGTCGAGGAGGTCCTGGAGTCCAGGGGAAGGGGCCTTGGGTGGTCCAGGGCAGTGCTGTTTACCAGCCTGGAAGAAAAGCAGTTTAATATTTTCAACAACCTATATCGATACACACGTGTTGGCTGAATGTCAGCCCTGCCTGGCCCTCACCTCAAACTGAAGCTTTACTGCACAAGCATTGTGGTACTTACTCTTGCCTGAATATTGAAGAAACCCCATGCCTCATCTCCAAATCCCTCATATGGCTCTTTCTCCAATGTGAGTTTCAGAAGACTCTGAAGTGTGAGAAATCTCTCTGCTTTGACTAGTCTTTTGGGCAAGGCCTCATGTGTCAATAAGGGTGTGTCTCCTTCCTTTCCAGCTCAGCCCCAACTATTTTCTTTCATACAACACGTACTGTCCAGTGGAACTTCTTGCTCTTTCTTTTCACACACACCCTAAGCATTCATGTCTGTAAGCCTTTGCTCCTGCAGTTTCCTCTACCTGGGTGCCTTTTCCTCTTCTCTCCTTGTGTCCAACTCATGGTCATCCTTTAAGGCCTTTGCAAATACCACCTTTTCCATGAAAGTCTCCAACTATTCCTCTCTTCAGAAATGATGTCTCTCTGTCCTGTGACATCTTAAAACAATTTTTTAAAGCTTCAGTATGGCACTTTAGAATTTTGTTGTCATCATTACTGACATCATCAACATCATCATCATTTGGTTGGATTCACTGAGAATCTACTATGTGCCATGAAAATATTCCATGGTCTCATTTGTTTTCTGTCTTGTAAAAATAATTATGTATGTATGTATGCATGTTTTCTTCCTTTCTAGCGTACAGTAATAAAGCAAATGGAATTTGGAATCAGATTTAGATTTGGACCCGAGTTCCATTATTTGGTTGTAGGACTTTAGGCAAATTACTCAGGCTTCCTAAGCTTCAGTTTTCTTGTTGGTAAAACAACGATAGTAACATTTACCTCATAAGGGGTAATTGTATTACATCAAATAATAATAATTGCCAGCATTTGTTCAGTGCATATTATATGCTGGGCAATACTCCAAGTACCAATTCTGTATTATTTAATAATTTAAATCCTCACAGTAACCCTATGAAATAACTAATAGTACCCTTACTGTACAGAGGGAGAATCTAAGGCAAAGAAGCCAGTCAGTGGAAAGCTGGAATAAGAACTTTGACTTTAGAATCCTCACTTTTATTTTATTTTATTTATTTATTTATTTTTACACTGAGTCTCACTCTATTGCACAGGCTGGAGTGCAGTGGTGCTACCTCGGCTCACTGCAACCTCTGCCTCCCGGGTTCAAGCAATTCTCGTGCCTCAGCCTCCGGAGTACCTGGGACTACAGGTGCCCACCACCGTGCGTGGCTAATTTTTATAGAGACGGGGTTTCACCATTTGGCCAAGCTGGTCTCAAACTCCTGACCTCAAGTGATCCGCCCACCTCGGCCTCTCAAAGTGCTGTGATTACAGACGTGAGCCACTGCGCCTGGCCAGAATCCTCCCTTTTAATCGTTACCAACAACTGCCTCTGTAGGGTGGATGATAGCTGGCCTGGGCTGGACATTGTCTGGACAGTACGTAGCCCAGTATCTGGCATGTATTTAAAAACTGGCAGCTGTAATTCTTATTCCCATTCTTATCACTCAGGGCTGGGATCTATCCTGTGCATCTCTTGTTTCTCCACAGCACCTCATAACACTAAGATCTTGCATTTGTTTACCATTTTCCATGTGCCAGGGATTGTGCTAAGCCTCTAGCCCTAGCAAATGAATAAATGAGTGATTGAATAGATGAATGAATGAAAAGATTAGACAAAAGCTCTTGAACAGTAGGCAAAGAACATCTGAAAAGAGGATTCAATTCATCCCTTCCAGTTTACTCGCCAGGAAAGAGGATGATGGGGTGGAGGAGAGGCCTCCCAGGGATCTGAATACTCCCAGTATTCATCAGTATTTTCATTAACGACTTGAAAGACGGAGTGCAGAGTATGCTAATCAAATTGGTGAAGCCTGCGAGGCAGAATAGAAGCTGAGCACTTATGAGGGAAGCTGGAGCTTGCAGACAGTGTACTTGACAAATTGGAGAAATAAACAGAGTCAATAAACGGAGCTTCAGGAGCTGCAGACTTCAAGTGGCTCCAAAGGATCAGCTGTCTCTAATGGATTTGCCCAGAGGATCTTTGACCCTCTTTTCGTTGGTCTTCACCTGGCTTGACTGCATCTTTGGAGCAAGCCTGCCTGAGGGGTACACAGTTTCCTTGATGAGGGGACTTATTTGGGCCTGGAAGCCTGATGGACAAAATCCCCACTCCAAAAGCTAAGCTGTCCCCGCACTTCTTCCTGGCCTATGCCTTGCTCACCTTACCCATCTGCCTGGCTGTGTCTCCATGGAGGGAAGGGGCTGGCTCCACCTGCTCCCAAAAAAAATCAAGACTCAGTGAAAACATAAACTTACCCCATGTTGCCTGATTCCTACCCACCAAAATGGTGCTGCCCTTCTCTACTTCCCATACATTCCTGTTGTCAACTTCTTTTCCCATTTGAGGCTGCCCTGGAGGTGATTCTGACCTTGGCTTTTCTTGGGAAAATGTACTGGTGTGAAAGGAGGGGAAATGAGACAGTGCGATCTGCTGGGGAAACTCCACCTCTGCCCTGCCAACCTCTAGGAAGAAGACAAAGTCTAAGTGGTTTGGCAGTTACAGGAATGTGCGGGCATTAGAGTCCCAGCTTCATCCTTCTTAAGTTATGTGGTGTTAGGTAAGTTTTTTAACTTCTCTGAGTCAAGCTCTTTTGGTTACAAACAATTGAAAGACACTTGGTTTATCTTTTTTTTTTTTTTTTTTTTTTTTTTTTGAGACGGAGTCTCGTTCTGTCACCCAAGCTGGAGTGCAGTGGCTCAATCTCAGCTCACTGTAGCCTCTGCCTCCTGGGTTCAAGCAATTATCTTGCCTCAGCCTCCCGAGTAGCTGGGGCTACAGGTGTACACCATCATGTCTGGCTAATTTTTAGTATTTTTTGTAGAGTTGGAGTTTCACCATATTGGCCAGGATGCTCTTGATCTCCTGACCTTGTGATCCACCCATCTCAGCCTCCCAAAGTGCTGGGATTACAGGTGTGAGCCACCTTGACTGGCCTTCTTTCTTGATTGGCCTCAGGGTGCCTAGGACCAGACACTGACATTCCAGTCCACCTTTATGAAAAGCCTAAGAGGGAGGACAAATATCTCTGTATCCAAATCCACATTTCTGGGAAAAGGAAACTGACTGGCCCCACTAGAATCAGGTTTCTACATTGGCCCAGTCAGTCAGGGCTGGCCTGAGGAGTGGAGGGTGGTATTGCTGGGTATCCACAGGCCAGCAAGGGCCCATCTTTGTGGGTAAGTGAAAAGTTCTCAGAGAAAAGGAAATCACCCAATTTAGGTGTTCAGTGCAGTCTCTGATCCTCAATTTTCACTTGTGAAAAATGGGGAAATATTACATGTCTCGTAAGAATTGAATAAAATATTCTATGTAAAATGCTTAGCATAGTGGCTGATACATAGTAAGGGCTGCCAGTTGAACAATTGCTCTTTATTCAAGATAAACCTCACTGGAGTTGGCAGGAAGATCCCTGAGGTAGTGTGGGCTTGGGAGGGGAAGGGTAGTGCAGAAGGCACAGGCTGGAGTGATATGAGTATGGGGAATGCATCTCCATTCATTTGTCTACTGGGGGAGACAGGGTTATAAACCATTGGAGGTGTGGACATGCAAATGTCGTTCCTTCAGGAGGCCTGACTCCTAATTCCCAGCTGGAGAACAGGCCAGTGCTACCATGTCGTGGGTTTAAGCACCCAAACCATCCTTTCATTTATTCTTTCATTTAACAGATATTAATTGAATACCTAGTATGTGCCAACCTACTGGTTGCTGGAGATACAGCATATTTGCATTCTAGTAGGAGAGAAAGACAATAAATAAAGATAAACAAGTAAAATATATGTTACTGGCAAGTGCTAAGGAGAAGGCATAAAGTGGGAAGAGGTATGTGACATGTCAGCCAGGTAAGTGAATGTTAACATTTTAAATGGGGTGGCCAGGAAGAGCCTTCCTAAGAAGGTATCTTTTGATTAAAGACCTTGAAAGAAGTGATGGATCTAGTCATGTTGTCTGAGGGTAGAAGTTGGGGTGGGGGAAGATAATTTCAGATAATGGGAACAGCCAGTGCAAAGGCCCTGAGGTGGGAGCCTGCTTGGCACCATTAAGGAATCACAGAGAGGCCAGTTATCACTGAAGCAGATGGAGAGGCAGATCAGAGTATTATAGGACCCAATGATGTTGGACCCTGTAGTTCACAGTAAAGTACTTTAGCTTTTACTGTGAGTGAGGGAGAAGCCATGGGACGGTTTTAAGCAGAGGAGTGACATGATCTGAATCAGGTTTTCAGGATCGTTCCGGAATAGAGTGCAGGCATCAAGAACAGAAGTAGAGAGTCCAGTTCGAGGGTGATGCTAGGGGAGCTAG
This sequence comes from Theropithecus gelada, assembly GCF_003255815.1. Classification (NCBI taxonomy): domain Eukaryota; kingdom Metazoa; phylum Chordata; class Mammalia; order Primates; family Cercopithecidae; genus Theropithecus; species Theropithecus gelada. The sequence continues at coordinate 72,085,358 of NC_037675.1, read as the reverse complement.
AGTTATGTCTTGGAGCGGGGTGGTAGTAGGAGTGGTAGAAGTAATTAGATTCTAGATATATTTTGAAGGTAGAACTGACAGAATTTGCTCAACTACTGCTTTGGCCTGCTAGCAATGACATCAGCTCCGATTCCAGGCCCCCAAGGTGTAAGTTGGTACACGATCCTTCTTCCTGCCACCCAATCCTTCTAAAACATGTCTGTCAAACACGCTCAGAGGTCACCATTTCCATGGAGATCTGAGGTTTAGAGGACTCCATGGGGTCACAGCCGTGGCTACTGGAGTCAGGAAGCTCTGACACTCTGAAACTCTCAAGAAGCATGAGGGATTTTTGACGGTGGCTGCAGCTCTCTTTCAATTTAGTGATCTGACAGTGGTCCCCGAAAGTCACATCTTCTTTCCCTTTTTAGTTTTGGGATGCCAATTTAGGGGTCCCAGGATTGAATTGTCAACCGAGGAACAAGTTGCCAACCTAGAAGGGCATGGAAGAACCAAGAACCATTAAGAAGTACTGAACTTGGAGTCCCTCCAAAATCGGTTTGTGTCCCAGCCCTGTCACCATGGGCCTTAGTCTCTTTAAAGGGGGTCCAATTAGCTTATTTCAAGCTCTAAAGGTCTGTGAAGTTTGGGCAAGAAAAATGTTTTGTTGGTCAGGTGCAGTGGCTCATGCCTGTAATCCCAGCACTTTGGGAGGCCGAGGTGGGCAGATCACCTGAAGTCAGGAGTTCAAGACCAGCCTGGCCAACATGGCAAAACCTCATTTTTACTAAAACTGCAAAAATTAGCCAGGCATGGTGGTACATGCCTGTAATCCCAGCTACTTGGGAGATTGAGGCAGGAGAATCACTTGAACCTGGGAAGCATAGGTTGCAGTGAGCCAAGATTGTGCCATTGCACTCCAGCCTGGGCAATAGAGAGAGATTCCATCTCAAAAAAAAAAAAAAAAGTTTTGTTATTGGAGATATTTACATCTGTAGACTTTGGCTCCATCAGAGTCCTCATTTTTTCAAATTGAGCCTCCTATACATCAAGAGAGATAGGTGAATTACATTTTTCCAAATTTTGACATGATGACAGAGAAGATGCCTTTCAGCTAGACTAGCAGGCCTCATCACGCTTCCATCAACAGGCCTCACTTCTGAGCCCCAGCTGGAGATGCTCACCTTGGAGGCAAGGAGTGAGTCAGCAGAATGAGGAGCACGGGAAGGCAACACCAGCAGTTTAGTTTCCTTGTTCCTAGTTGCCTTTACTCTCATGTTTCTAGTGAGTTGCCTTTTCAGAAAACAAACGAAACTTCGCGATTAGCCCCAGGGCTGCGTGCATGACAGAGGCACCGGGAGAGTTCTTGGGAAGGGAGCCTGTCTGTATTTTCAGTGCCACCAGGTCATTCTCCTTTCACTAGCTCTTTTGGGGCATCTGTCTGATGGGAGGACCTGTAGAGAATTTGAGCTCTCCTAGCTTTGGACAAAGGGAATCCCTCTTTTGTGACAACATAGGGCCTGCCAGCCATCTTGAAACCAGCTTGGGAGTTGCTCCTTCAAGCCAATGACGTGAATGCCCCAATTCTCCCTTCGATACCCCTGAACTGGTCATCATGGCCCTTGAGACTGAGAACTAAAAAAAAAGTCCTAAGCCCCTCAGCCATATGCACAGATCCGCTCTTGGCCAACAGGACCCTAGAGAAAACTTAAAAACTAAGTTCCCAGCCAGGACGGGATGGGAGGTCAGACATGCCTCCTTATACACCCTCCCTTTTGCAGTTTAGACACTGACCAGCACTAATGTTAAAATAGAGACCATGGCCGGGCGTGGTGGCTCACGCCTGTAATCCCAGCACTTTGGGAGGCCAAGGCAGATGGATCACGAAGTCAGGAGATTGAGACCATCCTGGCTAACACAGTGAAACCCTGTCTCTACTAAAAAATACAAAAAATTAGCCTGGCATGGTGGTGGGCGCCTGTAGTCCCAGCTTCTCGGGATGCTGAGGCAGGAGAATGGCGTGAACCCGGGAGGCAGAGCTTGCAGTGAGCTGAGATCGCACCACTGCCCTCCAGCCCAGGCGACAGAGCAATACTCCTAAAAAAAAAAAAAAAAAAAAAGAGAGAGAGACCATAAGACTAATAGAACAGATCAATTTTAATAATAAAATATCAAGTTATAGGCCAGGTGCAGTGGCTTACATCTGTAAGCCCAGCACTTTGGGAGGCTGAGGTGGGTGGATCACCTGAGGTCAGGACTTTGAGACCAGCCTGGCCAACATGGTGAAACCCCAACTCTACTAAAAATACAAAATTAGCTGGGCGTGGTGGCGCACACCTGTAATTCTAGCTACTCAGGAGGCTGAGGCGGGGGAATTGCTTGAACCTGGGAGGCAGACGTTGCAGTGAGCCAAGATTGTGCCATTGCGCTCTAGCCTGGGTAACAGAGCGAGACTCCATCTCAAAAAAAAAAATAGATACCAAGTTATAAACAGGACCTAAGGCCACACCAGGCAAGGTTAAGTCATGAACCCCTACATTTAAAGAATAAACTATATCCCAACTGCCACAAGGGTTTTCTTCTTCTTTAGTAATCAAGCATTGGCCTCGGGATAAGCAATATTGAAACAACTGTAGCTTGTCCACTGCCAGATGCTAATGAACCGACCTGTTCCACAAGCCAAAACTACAGCTTTCACTGGACAAGAGGCTGATTTCAGTAACTTTCTCCTGATAAGTGCCCACTCACCATGGACTGGTTCTGGCATTTACAGAGCCTGTGCACTTGAGTGACATCATGTCTCTGCTTCACCTTTTGACATATAGGGCTTAACTGCAGTGCAATTAAATGGTAAGTCTCCACCCCAAAATGAACATGGAACTCATGTAAAATGCATGTTTGTTCAGTATGCATGCATCAGGACCCCCTTCATGAATATTTATAGTTCTTCCTATTACCTGTTGAATATATATACTTAGCCAAATTTACCCTTCAGCATAAATTTCTGTTCCAACTTCCCCCCCTTGAAGTGCCTGCTAACAGTCTCTGCCAAAGGTTACTTTCCAGCTTGTCAGGTTGACCACCCTGCAGGCTATAAACCTGTACCAGAAATAAAGCCTCTTCTCCAAACTTAGAGATCTCATGATTTTAAAGCTGACAAGACCATATTTCCTGAATGGCCCTGGAATGAGTGACGCGGGCTTGCTGATGATGCTGTTTGGGTGTCTTGGAGAAAGATTGATATACCATATAGTGGTTTTTTCCCCCAATTAAGACTCGGTGAACAAACTGTGTCAGAATCACAGTTCACTTAGGGATTTTGCTTTATGATGCAAAAGCTGGGATGCATAGACAATAATGAGATGGGTGAAGTGCGAAATGAGAGCAGTGGAGGCTGAGGAAAGGAGAGGTTTTCATTAGGGCAACTTTAGGGCATAGGTCTGCCCTCATCTTAAGCTTTGTGCAGGAGTAGGTGAAGCTGAAATGGCTCTAGCTATTCAGCTTATTTTCTTTGCCCTTAATTTTTACTGAAACTCTTTTTCTTTTTTGTGACACAGGGGCTCACTCTGTAGCCAAGGTTGGAGTGCAGTGGTGCAATCACAGCTCACTGTAGCCTCGACATCCCAGGCTCAAGCAATCCTCCCACGTCAGCCTCCTGAGTAGCTGGGACTACTGGCATGTGCCACCATGGCCAGCTGGTTTTTTTAATTTTTAGTAGAGATGGGGTTTCACCATGTTTCCCAGCCTGATCTTGAATCCCTGGGCTCAAGTGATCCTTCCACCTTGGCCTCCCAAAAGGCTGGGATTACAGACATGAGCTACTGCTCTGGGCCTAATGTAAATTCTTTCCCCTGACTATTCACTGTTGAGACCTCAGTGGGTTATGAATACTATTATATGCCTATCACCAAGGATGCAAAAATGAGTAAGACACATGGTCTTACTGGGCCTAATAGCATGTGCCTGTAATTGCAGCCACTTGGGAGGCTGAGGCAGGAGGATTGCTTGAGCTCAGGAGTTCAAGACCAGCCTGTGCAACATAGTGAGACCCCATCTCAAAACAAGAAGGACACATGGTCCCTGCCCTTGAACTTTTGTCTAATGTGAGAGACAAACATGTAAACTAATAATTAGATGCTCAACTCTTGGCTGAATAGCCAGAGATTACCTTTTAAAAATTCAAGTTGGTTGTTCTTAGAATAAGCTAATTCTTATTTAGGTCACTGCCCAAATATTTTGTGGATGAGAACCTTTCTTTTATATTTTCAGCAAGATGCTATGCTGGTTAAAAAACTTCGCTTAAACACTTACTATATTTTTATCCCACACTTGCCTGTGTAAAAGCTCAAAATTTCCCCTTTGAACACCCATGCTAACACCCCCATCTTGCTCTTTGTTCTTTTAAGTAGGCCCTTACCAGTCAAATGGTTTTGGTTCCCACCTCAAGATCATGGTATATCTCAGTAGATGATAAAGAACTATTTGCTCCAGCTCATATTATTGGCCTATACCTATGATCACAGCTTCCCAGTGCATCCCAGGTTCCTCTTCCTCAATCTTCTACATTCCATTCTGTTTTGATCTGGTCTACACTATTCTTTTTTAAAGACAGGGTCTCACTTTGTCACCCAGGCTGAGTGCAGCTCACCGTAGCCTCCTGGGCTTAAGCAATCCTTTCCTCAGCCATCCAAGTAGCTGGAACTACAGGCATGCACCACACCCAGCTAATTAAAATTTTTTTTTAATTTAAAAATGTAGTTTTAACAAGGAAACTACAGGCACAGTGGCTTACGCCTGTAATCCTAGCACTTTGGGAGGCCGAGGCGGGTGGATCATCTGAGGTTGGGAGTTTGAGACCAGCCTGACCAACATGGAGAAACCCTGTCTCTACTAAAAATACAAAATTAGCTGGGCTTGGTGGTGCATACCTGTAATCCCAGCTACTCAGGAAGGCTGAGGCAGGACAATTGCTTGAACCTGGGAGGCAGAGGTTGCAGTGAGCTGAGATTGTGCCATAGCACTCCAGCCTGGGCAACAAGAGCAAAACTCTGACTCAAAATAAATAAATAAATAAATAAATAATCCTCCCAACTCAGCCTCCCGAAGTGTTGGGATTACAGGCATGAGCCACTGCACCTGGCCAGCACTATTCCTACTTATTTTTCAGATGGGGGTCTCACTATGTTGCCCAGACTGGTCTTGAACACCCGAGCTCAAGCAATCCTCTTGCCTTATCCTTCCAAGTAACCAGGATTACAGGCACATGGCTATCACACCAGTGAGACCACGTGTCTTCCTCACTTTTGCATCTTTAATGATAGGCACATAATAGTATTCATAACCCACTGATCTCTCAACAGTTAGTGGCCAGGGGAAAGAGTTTACTACAATGCAGGCCAAGGGCAAGGAAAAGAAGTGCACCTCGAATACTCTTCTTTTTTTTTTTTTTTTTTTTTTGAGATGGAGTTTTACTCTTGTTACCCAGGCTGGACAGGCTGGAGTGCAATGTCGTGACCTTGGTTCACTGCAACCTCCGCCTCTCGGGTTCAAGTGATTCTCCTGCCTCAGTCTCCCAAGTAGCTGGGATTACAGGCAGGCGCCACCATGCCCAGCTAATTTTGTATTTTTAGTAGTGACAGGGTTTCTCCATGTTGGTCAGGCTGGAGTGCAATGGAGAACTCCTGACCTCAGGTGATCCGCCTGCTTCAGCCTCCCAAAGTGCTGGGATTACAGGCGTGAGCCACTGCGCCCGGCCATTGAATACTCTTCTATTCAGAGGTGCAAAGCCATCAGCCAATTCTAGACCCCTTGAGCTGCCTGAAATTTAACCAGAAGCTGATTTTGCTACTGTCCTCTTGCTTGTTTGCTCTTAGAAGAGCAGCCATAACTTCCCATAACTCAGACAAGTCAAGGGGTTGAAATGTGAGGCAAGAAAACCGAGCTGCACAGAGGCAATGGGTAGAGCTGCCAGGTTATGAACTAGGCCAACATGTGACCTTCCCAGCAAAGCTCAAGATTCTGGTTCCCATTCCTGATAGGGCTCCAGAGGTCAGAGGCCAGACCCCAATCATTATGCAGCAATTCCAGAAGGAGAAACGGTTTGGGGGCCTGAATAGCCAAATGTGCCAGTGGGAGGGTAAAGGAAGCACCTCTGCCTTATTCTCTTATAACAAGCACCTTTTGGTTGGAAGTCATAGCTTTTCTTTTGTTTATCTAGTTAAAGGAAAAATCACTCATATGGTCAGGGGAGGAGAGAAGACACATATTATGGTTTTTAAAATCCAACTGTCTTTTCTTAGAGTTGGGTAAAAGGCAGGAAGGGAGGCCAGAGGTTTTGCAGGGAAATCCCTTAAATATGCCTCTTTTCTTTTCTTTGCTTCATCAGCAAACATTTATTATGATATGCATATTACAATATGCAAGAATAGGTCCTTCTGCCTGAAATATCCTTCCTTCTCCTCCTTTCCTTTACAGCTTGGGCCTAATCAACAACCATTTATTCTTTAGACCTCAGCTCCCTGAGACTTTTCTCCCTTGAATAACGATAAGGCTTAAAATGCAAGCTGCCCCCAAATCCTTAAGTATGTGGAGGTATTATTAATCATTTGTAGATTTTTCGCTGAAGGCACTTTTGATGTGGAAGGGAAGAAGGGTAGAGAACAGGGGCTTGAAGTGAGCGGGAGGAGGGGCTATAAGGTGGTCCCATGCAGGGTAGCAGGGAGGTTTAGGAAGCGGAGGCTGGGGATCTTACATATTGATTTGTCCAACTTCTCAAGTTCTGAGGAAGCTTGAAATTTGAATCAGAATTTTTATCCTGGACATTTAGAACCTGATGTGGTTTTATTCCAGGTGAAGGAGAGATTAAAGTAGTCAGAGTGGGTTAGTACCAGATATAATTTAGGCTGAGAAGAGGATGTGCAAGCCCTTGACATCCTGGGGAGAATGGAGTGCTCACCACCTTGGGAAACAGTTTCCAACATCACAGTGGGCCAAGAATGTGGGCTTTAGAGTTGGACAGCCTGGGTGCACACCTTGGTATTTCCACTTGTTAGTTGTAAGACTCTGGGCAATTTATTTGATCCCTCTGAGTCTCAAATCTCTCATCAGTAAAACAGAGGTTAGAATAATAAGTACCTCATAAAGTGACATTTACAAACCCATTAAGGATAGAAAAAACAGTTCTGGCACACAGTAGTCAACAGTTGTTTTCTATTATAGGATTGGATTATTCTGTAGGGAGGAAAATGGGGAATGAAATGGTAGGGTTGGGGGGATGGATTATAAGGGATGGATTGGGGTTGTGCAAAGAAGGACTTAAGAGTTTAGTCGGAGGCGGGTAGTTGGAGGCAAAGGTGGTGCGTGGAGTCCTTACCTTGGTCCTCAAGATTTTTGGAATGGTGACATGCCAAAAATCTTAGCGACACTTAAGAGTACTGTGGTTTATTTACAAACAATATGTGGCTAGATAAAGGAATGGTCAGAAGGAGTATCTGGATACAGGGCTGGGGATTAGCTGACTCTGCAGGCTGTCTGCCTGTGCTCAGGAGTCAGGCCACTCTATCCCCTCCTGCTTAGTGTGGTCCACAGACCAGCTGCATAGCACCACCTGGGATCTTGTTAGGCAGAGCCTTGGGCTCTGCTCCAGTCCTGATGAATCAGAATCTGCATTATAATAAGATTCCCGGGTGATTCATGCATATATTTAAGCTTGGGGGAGATGTGTGAGCTGCTGAGATTTAAAAACTCTTTACACCAGGACAGAATGCCATCAGGTGATGCTAAGAACCTGATTACATTCTAATTTTAAACTAACTTTATACTTTAGTGGGCTCATTCTTGAATAAAATCTTTGTATATGGACCAATACCAGGAGGAAACCATATTACCAATGTGCCTTTGACATATTTAACCTTCTTGACCCTGACTCACGTGGGTACGGGCACATGCATACATGCATGCATGTACACACACACTATAACATCAGCACTATTCAGCATGAGTTTTGACTACCAGACATAATTCCTGTATTAGTGATTCACTAGACATTCCCTAATGCATAACTTCTATTAATAGTCTTTTTAAAAATTCCCCTATTGCCACCTGCCAGGGGATGCAGGAAATCAATTCAAACAACCTTCAGCAGTCCTGAAGGGAAACTTTTAGGTCTCTGTGCAGAGAATCCAATCCCAGAAGGACTGAGAGCTAGGTTAAAGTGTCTATTGCTGTGTCCAGCATGGTTCCTTGAATACGTCATTGCTGTGTGCCTCAGTTTCTCTTCTGCAAATGAGCCACATGATTGACAAAGAGGGTTTCAGCTTATTGAACAGACTCTCCCTTTCCTCTTCTGTTTTACCCTTCCTTTTTCTGGGTCCTAAAGAGACCCCAGGTTCTTTTAACTAGATGCTGGTGTCAACCTGGGATAGTGTAGATTTAGACTCAGGCTAAGACAGTGAGGCTTAGAGGCTCAAAAAGTAGTTTGGTTGCAGGGAGTGAAAGGGGAATAGAAGAAGCTAAAGGATTTAGCCTTTCTGCAAGCTCAAAGCCAGCTCGGATGATACTTGAGAGCCCTAAATTATCTCATGCTCAAAGGTTTACAGTTCAGTCCACTGTGGGTGCAGTATTAGTACCTTGCTTACACTGAATTACATGCCAAATGGGCCACCGGCATGCCTTTTTAATTTCTTCATTTCCTTATCATAGATGTTTCCGTAAAACGCTGGTCTACTAAGAACCTGTAACCATGCCTGATAGTCAGATACCCCGTTTCCATTGTTCTTACCTCCATCCCTTCATCTTTTCTCAAGCCCCTCTACACGGACCAGGAAGGACCAATTCCGTATGGAGTTACCTAGGATATCCTACCATATATTTATGGAATATTAGGACTGTAAAAGACTCTACAGTTCAGTAACTGCCAAATATCAGTTTATGAACCAGTACTAGAATTCTAGCTTCTAAAAAAAATAGTTTCCTAGACCCCATCATGTATATTTTTAAAAATGCTGGCTGGCTGATTCTGACACTCTGACAGATTTCTGACTCATCTTTGCCCATTTATAGGTGAGTATAAGGCCTGCCACAAGCTCAAGTCCCACAGCGAGGGATGGCAGATCCGGGTTCACGCTTCCTCAGGCGTGGGTCAGGTGCTTACCTGCATTTCTAAGCCCACGTGTGTGTCAAAGAAGCAGAAGCCCTATAATGCTGAATCAAAAATAACCAAAAAGTAAAAATGTAAGGAACATTTCGATAAAGTCACCTTGACTACCAGAGTTCTCTTCTGAAAGAGGGGAAGACCGATGTGTTTCAGATGTCCCTCCCTGACCCCTACCCCCAGCCGGCACTTTGCCTGTCCCCAAAGCCTCACTGCTCTGAGGTTGGGAGAATGAGGGAATGAACTATGTCTCTCCATGATTGCACAGTTTCAGTTACTTCTAAATCTAGAAATATCATTTGCCTTATAGGCTGCCAGACTCCACTTAGGACATATCAAAACAGACAAAGCAAAGCAAAACAAAACATAAAACCAGACCAAACAAGAGCTTTCGCTCAAGACTCCTCAGATGACCTAGGAAAGCTTCGCGGCCTTCTCTTGTGGATGACTGACCCAGCCCTCGGTTCTTCACTTCGGGAGCTCTTTTCCTCCCTCCACATTGGTAATCATTTCTATGCAGGTGACTCTCAGACCTTCCTCTGAGTCGTTCCCCTTCCCCAGCACACATCCCACCAGGATGTCCTGTCATCACCTCCCTCTTCACTGCATCCTAACAGAACACAGCCCTCTCCATCCACATGTGTTATCTCCAGGTGCCCCCATTTGGCTGGCACTTTCACAGTGCTTCTCGTTTCCTAAGCTTGAAAATTGAACGGAGGTTTCTAGTTAAGTACCCTGGACTCCATCACTGGTCTTGTCTTATGTTGGATAAAGGACAGAAGGAATTATTAATTCTGTAGGTGGCATAAAGTTAGGGAAATTGGCAGATACAGTTGGCAGAATCAAGACCAAAATGTTCACAGAAGCTATGAGGAAATATGGAAAGCAATATGATTATATTTAATAGGAATGAAATTGTATTGCATTAAGATAAAAAAGTTATAGTACTGTATTTTCCCACTTATGTGAATGTCAGAAACAATTTTTGTCTTTGTAAAATGAATCTATAGGGCTAGAAATCAGAAGAGCGGTTGCCTCTAGGAGTTTGAAGAGGAGATTGACTAGAAAGGGGCATGAGAGAAGTTTCTAGGGTGATGATGTCCTATATTGTGATTGGTGTATTGCTGCAGGAGCGTACTCACTTATTAACTAAAGCTTGAGATCTGTGCATTTTGTGGCACATAATTATTACTCAATAATACAATATGTGAAATTTATTTGGAGTAATTTATTATTACTTTATATTGTATTATTCTTTAAAAAGTAATGGTACAAGTAAGAGATGGGGCCACAAGCATGCTACATTCCAACTGTGAAATGATTGGATAAAAAAGCAAGGCATTTTGCAATGCAGAGGTAGGGAAATGATGATGGTTCCCTGTTTTCTGTGCTGGCCAGTACAGTTCTGTGTGCCATATTTAAAGAGGGACACTAGGCCAGGCGCAGTGGCTCATGCCTCTAATCCCAGAATTTTGGGAGGCCCAAGCTGGGGGCCTGTTTGAGTTGAGCCCAGGAGTTTGAGATCAGCCTGGGCAATACAGTGAGACTCCCATCTCTACAAAATAATAATAATTATTATTATTATCTGGGTGTGGTGGCATATGCCTGTGGTCTCAGCTACCCAGGAAGCTGAGGTGGGGGAATCCTTTGAGCCCGGGAGTTTGAGGCTGCAATGAGCCATAATTGTGCCACTGCACTCCAGCCTGGGCAACCTCGTCACACACACACACACACACACACACACACACACACACACACACACACAAAGTGAAGGACACGAATAGACTGAAAAACAAAGTTCAGAGCTGAAAAACCTGTTAGCAGAGGAGTTGAAGGAACTGAGAACATATAGGCTGGAAACTAGAAGATTATAAAGACAGCTCGGATGACTGACTGTCCTTAAATATTTGGAACAATGTTATGTTGAAGAGAAGACTGTCTTTCCCTGGGCAGAGCCAAGGAGATTGTGGATAAAAGCTACTGAAAGACAGATTAGCCTGACATAAAAAGGTCCATTCTAAATGGCAGAATGAACTAAATATGGAAGGTGCTGTCTTTGACACAGGGCTCCCTGGAAGTGTTCAGGCTGTGGCTAGAGAGCCAACTGTTGAGGACATCATAAGGTTCTAATGTGAAGATCTATGGTTTCCCAAGAATCTGCTCTGTGCCAGGCACTCTGCTAAAAGCCAGAGACAATCAACACCATAAGACATGGCAAAATAAATAAACAAAGAAAACAAAAGCCAGAGACAAAATGAATGATATGATTATTATTCCCCAATAATTACCGAATACCAAATAATGCTTACTTTGTACCAGACACCATCCAAAGCAGTTTACATACATTATGACATTCCATTCTCAAAATAGTTACGAGGGAATGGTACTATTACATCTCTATTTTCATAAATGAGACACACCATTCATACATGTTGAAGTCTGAAGTTGAACCGGACAAAGGGTGTGTGCACCAGCACGGAGCCAGAAGTAGAGGCTCATGTCACAGACCGTGGAGCCCTCTTCCCCGCTAGGGCTCTCTCTCATGCAGACTGCAGTCTTGACTCTGTCTTCATTCAGCGGCAGCGGCTACAGAAGGGTCTGGGGGTGGGAGCACTGGACATTCCATGAAGGAGCTGGATTAAAAGAACCAGTCGGCCCCACCAATCTGGTAACTGTTTGGTCTTCCTAGGACCTTCCTGAAGGCTGTAGAACTTTGGTGTCCCATATGGTAGCCACTAGCCACATGTGATTGTTGAGCAACTGCAATGTGACTAGTCCAAATGGAGATGTGCTGGAGGCAGAAATTACACATTGGGTTATGAAAAAATGTAAAATGTATCATTTGTAGTTTTTATGTTAAGGATATGCTAAAATAGTAATATTCTAGGTATATTGGGTAGAATAAAATATATTACTTAAATAGTTTTATTGAGATATAATGCACCATTTAATATGTATACTCCCTTATACTTTTAGCCTATTTACAGAGTTATGCATCCATCACCACAATCAAGTTTAGAACATCTTCATTACAAGAAGAAACCCCGCACTCTTAGCTACCACTTCCCAATCCTCTCATCTCCCTGACCCCTTCTGCTAGGAAACCACTAATCTGCTTTCTGACTCCATGGATTTGTCTGCTCTGGAGATTTCATGTGAATGGAATCACAAAATATGTGATACATTGTGCTTGGTTTCTTTCACTTAGCATAATGTTTTCAAGGTTCATCCATGTTGTAGCATGTATCAGTACTTCACTCCTTTTTATTGTGTATAATATTCTGTTGTGTGGATATATACCACGTTTTATTTATTCATTCATTATCAGTGTTGATGGGTATTTTTTTCCCACCCTTTAACTTTTATGAATAATGTTGCTATAAACATTACTGTATAGGTTTTTGGGTGGACACATGTATTCAGTTCTTTTGGGTATAGACTCAGGAGTGGAATTGCTGGGTCACAGGGTCACTATGATTAACCATTTGAGGAACTGCCAGACTCTTTCACAGCAGCTGCATCATGTTGTGTTACCACCAGCAGTGTATGAGAGTTTCAGTTTCTCTACATCCTCACCAGTACTTGTTACCTGTCTTATTCATGATAGCTATCCTAATGGGTGTGAAGTGGTCCTGAATTGTGGTTTTGATTTGCATTTCTCTAATGGCTAATGATGTTGATGATCTGTTATGGTATTTATTGGCCATTTGCATATCTTCTTTGGAGAAATGTCCCTCAGATCCTTTGCTCATTTAAAAATTGGATTATCTTTTTATTATTGAGTTGTAATAGTCCTTCATATATTCTAGACACAAGTTCCTTATCAGATATTGGACTACACACATTTTCTCTCATTCTGTGGGTGGCCATTTCATGATGGTGTCCTTTGAAGCGCAAATATTTTTAATTTTAATAGATAAAAGGTCTAGTTTATCTACTTGTTCTTTTGTGGTTTGTGCTTTTAGTGTCATATCTAAGAAACCATCAATCCAAGGTCATCAAGATTTATACCTATGCTTTCAACTAAAAATTCTATAATTTTAGCTTTTACATTTAGGTCTTTGATCCATTTTGAGTAAATTTTTATAGAGAGAGGTAGGGGCCTAACTTCATTCTTTGGCCTGCAGCTACTCAGTTGTCCCAGCACCGTTTGTTGAAAATATTCTTTTTTCTCCATTGAACTATCTTAGTACCCCTGTAGAAAATCAATTTACCATAAATACTAGGGTTTATTTCTGGGTTCTCATTTCTATTCCATTGATCTATTTGTCGTCTGTCTTTGTGCCAGTGCCACATTATCTGGATTACTGTAACTTTGTCGTAAGTTTTGAAATCAGGGAGAGAGGGTCCTCCTACTTTGTTCTTTTTCCATATTATTTGGGCTATTCTGAGTCTCTTCAATTTCCATATGAAGTTTAGGATCAGTTTATCATTTTCTGCAATGAAATCAGTTGGAATTTTATAGAGACTATGTTGAATCTGTAGATCAATTGAGGAGTATTGCTATCTTAACAATATTAAGTCTTTCAATTCATAAACATGGGATATCTTTCCATTTTAATTTAGGTTCCTTTACTTTCATCCAACAATCTTTTGTAGTCTTCAGAGTAATAGTTTGGAACTTCTTTTGCTATTTATTTCTGAGATTTTTTTGTTTGGTTGGGTTTTGAGAGACAGAGTCTTGCTCTGTCGCCCAGGCTGGAGTGCAGTGGTGCTATCTCAGCTCACAGCAACCTTCACCTCCCGGTTTCAGGCGATTCTCCTGCCTCAGCTTCCCAACTGTCTGGGACTACAGGAATGTGCCACCATGCCCAGATAATTTTTGTATTTTTTAGTAGAGATGGGGTTTCATTATATGTTGGTCAGGCTGGTCTTGAACTCCTGACCGCAGGTGATCCACCCACCTCAGCCTCCCAAAGTGCTGGTATTACAGGCGTGAGCCACCACGCCTGGCCTATTCCTGAGTATTTTATCCTTTTGAAAATTTTATTTTAAAGAGACAGGGTCTCGCTCTGTTGCCCAGGCTGGAGTACAGTGGTGTGATCATAGCTCACCACAGCCTTGAACTCCTAGGCTCAAGGGATGTTCCTGCCTCAGCCTCCCAAGTAGCTAGGGCTACAGGAATGCACCACCATGCCTGGCTTATTCCTGAATATTTTATTCTTTTGGGTTGTTTCCATAGTTTTATTTTCATGTAGAATGTATTACTGAAAGAAATTTTCTGGCCAGGCGCAGTGGCTTACACCTATAATCCCAGTACTTTGGGAGGCTGAGGTGGGCGGATCACGAGGTCAGGAGATTGAGACCATCCTGGCTAACACAGTGAAATCTCATCTCTACTAAAAATACAAAAAATTAGCAGAGCGTGGTGGCAGGCGCCTGTAGTCCCAGCTACTCGGGAGGTTGAGGCAGGAGAATGGCATGAACCCGGAATGCGGAGCATGCAGTGAGCCAAGATCGCACCACTGCACTCCAGCCTGGGCGACAGAGCGAGACTCCATCTCAAAAAAAAAAAAAAAAAGAAATTTTCTGTATTTCTTTAAAGTAACTGTTAGAAAAATTAAAATTATATAAGTGGTTCACATTACATTTCTAATGGGCAGCACTGCTCTAGACTAAAAAGGCTGAGATTAGAGAAAACAAAGGAACAAAAAATAATGGGATATATTCAAGGTACTCATAACATTATGCCCCTGGAGCTACATGTGTGAGCTAAACTTGGTCTAGAATGTTCCCTGTTATAGAAATCACAGATCTTGAAGGGTTCTGACTGTACTTAGAGAAAACACACCTAGCTGCTTGTTCCTACTCCACCTGGAGGGGATTTAATCAGATGTAACCTCCAGGGTCTTCTGTGATTTCTCTGCCGTTCGGGCTTCCAAAGGTAGTAAAAGTGACATTGCTTGAGCCCAGGCATGAACAAACAGAAAAAAAGCAAGAAGACAGTTCACGTGATGTTTCTCTCAAATCTTTTCACATTATATCCAGGAAAAGGAGTACTAGAGTATTGCCGTAGGCACCAGTCTGAAGCTGACTCATCTCTTATCACTCCTGCCCCACCCAGTTGGCTCCCCTCAAGAAATTCTTCCTGGATCTTCTGGAGTTGGTATAGATTCTCTCTTCTATGTGTTCCCATGATTTTTGTTTTTGTTTTGTTTTGTTTTTTGAGACAGGGTCTTGCTCTGTTGCTTAGGCTGGAGTGTAGTGGTGCGATCTTGGCTCACTGCAACCTCTGCCTCCTGGGCTCACATGATCCTCCTACCTCAGCCTCCCAGGTAGCTGGGACTACAGGCATGCACCATCATGCCTGGCTAATTTTTTTATAATGACAGGGTTTTGCCATGTTGCCCAGGCTGGTCTTGAACTCCTGGGCTCAAGCCATCCGTCTGCCTCGTCCTCCTAAAGTGCTGGGATTACAGGCGTGAACCATGGCACTGAGCCTCCATGATGTTTTCTAGAACATTTCCTGCACAGAACTGACACTGCGCATTTACTTTTTTTTTCTTCCCTATACACTGTAAGCCCCTCAAGCAGAGACAACACCTTGTTACCAATGAACCACCTAATGAAGTGATTGGAATAAGTACTGAGTGAGGGAGTGAAAAAATGAGGACTATGCTCCTTCTTCCTTTAGAAGAGAACAATTTTACAGCATATATATATAGATACACACACACACACACATATACATATATGTGTGTATATATATTTTGGAAGTGTACTTTGGTTGGTTCAGTGGAAAGAGTATTGTTTGTTGTCAGGAAACTGACCTGACTTCCAGTTCAGATTTGCTACTTACTATCTGTGTGACCTTGAATAAATCTCTTAATCATCTCTGGACTTCGTCTCTCATCTGAAAGAAAAGAGGGTTGAACTACTGAGCTTCAAGCTTCTGTCCAACCCTAATATTCTGCGAGACTTGCAAAACAAGGCACATCTAGGGGTCAAATGTAGGCTCCCTTTCAGACAGGCAACTCAACGGAGCAGCTGAGATGCCCAGCCTTTCTCAGGAGCCTCCACCGCCTTCCCCTCCTCCATGTCTTAGCAAATATTAATAGTCAAGGACCTCGCTGAATGTGGTTTTTAATAGAATCCAATTTCAGTCCATTTAGAGTGGGATTTTTCATGCTGACTTGGTAATTTGAACTATGCCATGCCTGATGGACTGAATGCATTTTCCCTGCCTCCGCTGCCCGCCCTGGGCTGCTGTGGAGAGAGAGTGCTGGCATTGGGACCAGGGAGTGGGGCATCTTAAAGCAGCTGCAGACCAGCTATTTGACCTTACGGACAGTCTTGTCTTTCCTGCCCTGAGGCATGTGATGAGGATACCAAGGGCATTGGAAGGGGAGTGGGTAATGGCCATTCTACTTCCTGGCAATGGCCATCTCCTTGCAGCTTAGAGGCTGCTGGCTTCTGGTGGACTGTCAGGAAGAAAACTGCATTCATCGTTGGATGTGACTGGAAGACAGCTGATTCTGAGAACCATCAGAATTATTCCAACTGATTGCTGTGGAGTCTCTTTGAAGCCTGGAGAGGCATGGGTTGGAGCATGAAGCTTCCTCTGTCTTTCTACTCCCCACCTCCAAGTACTTGTCCTGTTTGAGCAGAGAGTAACCTAAGGTCCTGTTGGAAGGTTTACTTCCTTCTACAGTGCAGAGAGGGGGAATATGGAAGGTGAATGTGCAAGTATTAGCAGCCACACTATAAACAAGGAAACTGAGGCCAGGGAGGGTGGGGGAAGGAAATAAATGTTTTTTCTGTGCTTATTCTGTGCCAGCCACTGAGCTGGGACATACTTATTTCTTAGTCCTCCCAACACCCTTTTAAGGGATAAAACATTTCCCCCAGCCTGGCCAACATGGTGAAAGCCCGTCTCTACTAAAGATACAAAAATTACCCGGGCATGGTGGTGTGTGCCTGTAATCCCAGCTACTCAGGAGGCTGAGGCAGGAGAATTGCTTGAACCTGGGAGGCGGAGGTTGCAATGAGCTGAGATCACGCCACAGCACTCCACCCTGGGCGACAGAGCAAGACTCTGTCTCGAAAAACAAAACAAAACATTCGCCCATGTATGGGTGAGGAAAATGAGGGTCAGAAAAGTTAGACGACTGCACCAAGGTCACACAACTAGCAGATGTTAAAGCTGGTATTCAAACAAAACTCCATCTATCCACTGTAAAATGTCACATGGTTTGAAATGGTGGAGCGGCGTGCTCTAAAGTTTGCTGGGCCTCAGCAGTGGCCCCTTAACCTGGCTGGTTACCTCATGGTGTTCAAAAAACTATCCTGAACATTATCGCTGTGAAACTGATTCAATGGGTCTAAGGTAGAGTGTGAGATTATGTATTTTTAAAAAGCTCTTCCAAGTGATTCTGATGTCTTGGAAAGCACAGGGCTGGAGCATGTGGCTTCTCTTCTGACCCAAGTCTCTCAGGACATCTTCATTTCTCAGAAGCACAGATCTAGTCCAGACCTGCATTTACCTCAAGTAACATTTGCCACTGAACCCATTATTCATTCATTCCAGGCTCAATGCTCAACGTTTTCTGAGTACCTACAATGTGCCAGGCATGGTGCTCGACATTCTGACTGCAAAGATGAATATAATACAGTGCCTGTCTTGAGGAACACCCAGGGTGTGCGGGAGATGAATGTAAACTAGAAACTACAATTTGTTGTAGCAAAAGCTAGGCTGAGGTAGGCTTGTGTTGCTTTAATAATTCAGACTAAAGGACCAAGGAAGGCTTTCTAGCAGTAATCCTGAGTCAAGGCCTATACGAGCTAGCAAGGCAAAGAGAGGACTGAAGGGCTAAGGAATAGCCAGTGAGGCAGAGGGAAGCAACAGCGAGGAAAGGTCCAGAGACCCAGCACAATGGTTCAGGGCAGCACAAGATGTTGTGCAGCAGTGGAATGTAGGATACTTTGGGAAGAGGACCAGGAAGTGAGCCTGGAAAGATCAGTGGAGACAAAATATGAAAGACCGTGTGTGTTGTTAAGGCATTTGGCCTTTATCCTAAAAGTGACGAGGCACCATTAAAGATTTTATTTTTTTCTTGAGACAGAGTCTCACTCTGTCGCCCAGGCTGGAGTGGAGTGGCGCCATCTCGGCTCACTGCAACATCTGACGCCCAGGTTCAAGTGATCCTCCTGCCTCAGCCTCCTGAGTAGCTGGGATTATAGGTGCCTGCCACCACACCCAGCTAATTTTTTTGTATTTTTAGAAGACATGGGGTTTCACCATCTTGGCCAGGCTGGTTTTAAACTCCTGAGCTCATGATCCACCCACCTTGGCCTCCCAAAGTGCTGAAGTTGTGGAGTGACATGGTCAAATTGTGTTTTGGAAGGGTCACTCTGATAGAAATAAGAGAATGAACTGTAGACAGAAGCTGGCAACAGAGGAACCAATTAATTGCAGAATTAAGAATTTATGTATGTCAAAAAGCACCATAAACAAAATTTGAAAGCAAAGCACTTGGAAAGCATATTTGCAGCATTTCTTGACAAAAATAATATTCTTAATAAAATTACAAATTGATAATAAACATACCGATATCAAATAAATAGAAAATTCACAAAGAAAGAACTACAAATGGTCAATAAGCATATGAAAATGTTATTCGCGAAGAGTCAAAGAAAGTTAAAATAACATCGACATACTATTATCCCAGCTATCAAATTGGTAAAGATTTGATAAGTGATGATACCTAGTGTTAGGGTGCAGGAAACAGGGTACTCTCTAGACTCCAAATAGGAGAGTGTTTTGGTACAAACTTTCTGGAGGGTGGTTGGCAACATGTATCAAAATTCTTAAAAATAGCCAAGCAAGTCTCTTCTTGGAGTTTATCCTAAGGAAATAGTTATAGACATGTGCAAAATTTAGCTACAAGAATGTCAGCTGCAACACTATTTACAATAAAGATTGGGAACAAATGAAATAATCACTATTTGGTGACTGATGATAAAAAAAAAGGGTCCATCCGTATAAATGAAGATGCTGTTGAGAAAGTTTGATATGCAGAAAATGTTCATGATATTATTAAGTGAAGGAATAGAAGGAACAAAAAACAAAAAGTGTCCAATATGCTGCCATTTGTGTGTGATAAAAGAATATATACATATGTTTGACAATGTGTAAGCATCTCCAGAAGGATGTAAAATAAATTAGAGGGAAACCAGATGCTGGCAGACAGGGTAGGGAGAAGATTTACTTCCGACTACAGAGCAGTTTGTACTTTTTGAATCTTGTGTCTGTGTATGTATTACATATTCTAAAATATAAATACACATTTGAAAAGTTATTAAAGAGTATATTCAGTGTGATCCAGTTTTTGTTTAAAAAAACCCACAACTGTGCGTGTGCATGTGTACATTTACACCAAAAAGAACTAAAAGGTATATTCAAAAGAACACACATTTGTCTTGGGTGGTAAGCTTATGGATTGGATTTTGTCCTTTTTTCCCCTAAAACTTCTACAATACACACATGATGCTTTCACAATAATTAAAAAGCATTAGTTTTTCCCCCAAAGAGTCCATCGCAAAAGTCCAGGCAGGGGATGACAGTGCAGGTCAGATGCATGATTAGTACTCCAGTTATATAGGTCAGCAGTGACATCCACAAAGTATGGAATTAAATCACAGTTCTTGTTTTGGGGAGGGATGAGGAGAAGGAAGCTGAAGATTTGGTAGGGAGAATGAACCTGGTTTTGTGCTCTAAAGCCTTTGTTGGACAAATGCACAGAAAATTCAGCCCTGTCACCCCAAACATCAACCAATACCTCAGGTAGCTTTTTTTCTTTGGGATTATTTAACTTCGGGTCACAGTGAATGGAGTTCCAATAAGCCTGTATATCTAAGTTAACCAAATAAGCAGATGACCTGGACGCTTGTTCTATGAGGTTCTGAGAGGCTGTCCTCATTTCGTTCTGGTTTTTGATCTTTCTACATGGGATGGCTACAATCATATCCCCAACTGTCCAGCCCTGCCCCAGCACACTCATGTAAACAAGACCTCTCTCCTGTCTCTGCATGGGGAATAATTACTCAGAGTCCTTCCTGACGCATAAAGACCAAGGGAAGACCCTGGCAGTTTGAACTGGTTCTCCGGGTGACCTCTGCCCTTCTCTTCATCCTTCAGATCCTAACAAACTATCTGCCAAATCACAAACGTTCTAAGTTGGAGGCTTGGGAATGGGGGTGGGGGTCGGGGGGTTTGAACACATGCCCGTGTGGGGCCATAGGGTAGTTTTGGGTTAGGGTCATATAAAGCCAGCTAGGAGGAAGAGGAAAGACAGCCTAACATAGTAGGGATTGGGGAGAATGTGGCAGCTGAAACAGCTTCTTCCTTTTCCTCTTCTCCAGAGAGTGAGCTCTAGGTGAGTAATGGCAGGGCCCTCAATATTTCCAGCACCTTCCCCATACCCCCATTGAAAGCCTTTGGGGAACTATGTGAATATAACTTACGCTGCTCTCTTCTGGGCCCCTGGGCTGTGATTGGATTCTGCTGTGGTGGGGCATCTGCTTATATAATTAACCCATATTTAACTTTGTGTTTCCTTTCAGTCTCAGTTGTGACCCTTTCCCAATGCTGGGGATGGGTGATGAATGCTAGAGGAGTTGTTGGGATACATGCTGGCACCATCAGTAAGTAGAATGAGCAATATATAGACATAACTACTGGACCTCAGCTGCCTTTTTCTGACCTGTCACTGCTCTGACCACTAGGGATTCTGGCCTCTGGTCTTTTTGGGCCCTTGAGTAAATACATGAGAAAGCCATGTACTATCACTGACATCATGAACACTTTTCAGGTTAATACATATAGTCCTGTTCTCAAATGGTTATAATTGCCCAATATTATACTTATAGAGAGGCAACTAAGTATAGCATAGATACCAGCCAGAGCTCTGGAGTCAGGCAGGTCTGGTTCAAATCCTAGCTATGCCACTAAAGGCCATGCAACCTTGGGATAATTAATTTTTCTGGTTTTCAATATTCTTACCCATCAAACGGGAACAGTATCCCAGAGTAACTGCATGAAAGAAATGAGATTATACATGTAAAGATCTGAAGATAATGCATTTAATAAATCCTAACTATTCACATTATTGCATCTGTATATATTTTAATTTTGTACAACATTGTCTTTTTCACTAGTCACACGAAAAATACATGAAAGTGCTCTGGTAATTTTAAAGCATTATATAAATTAAAGGTGTCATTGGTAATAATCTCATATGTATTTCTTAACCCTTCCATTTCCTTGAAGACTGAGACTACATCCCATGTCCCACAGCACATTGCACAATGACGGGCAAACAATACGCCCTCAGTAAGTCTTTCTTGTTTGACCGAAGCAACATGGCTTAGCATAATGAGCACAGACATCAGGAGACTAGGCTGGGATGAAATTAGTTTAAGGCAGGAGAGCCAGTCTGCAGTCATAATTTATTCATTCAACAAGTATTTGTTGAACACATTCTATGTGCTAGATATTGAGTTCGAATAATTTCATCAAAAGAAGATTGTACAAGTTCTGACAAAGCCAAGCCCCTGGGCGGTCTCCACAATCCCAGCCCACTCTTAAAAGCACAAAGGCTGCAGCCACCATTGTCTGCCACTGGACAAATGGCCAATTGCTTTGGGGGAAGCCCCATCCTGCCTGGCTGTAAGTAGCTCTGACTGAGGGTTGGAGGAAGGAGTAAAAGTGAGGGAGCGGGCTGCTTACAGAACTGACAAGAACTACTATCTGTTAATTTATTTTTATTTACACTGAATCAGTCCACAGTTCATTCCCCTAGTCTATATGATGCTCTTTCCCCTGGTCATCATCTTTCCCTCCCTGTCACCTACACAGTCACCCTGTCCCAAACCTTGGCCCGCTTCATCCTGCCCTTCTGCGGTCACAGCTGCCCGCTGGGTGGGAGTCTGGGGGAATGGTATGTGTGGTCACCAGAGGGCACTGAGTGGGCTTCAGTGGCATGTGAATCCTGGCAGAGTCTCGGATCCCTGATGGGGAGAGGAGAAAGCACAAGCCAAGACAACGAGTTGGGGAAGGAGGCAGGGGCTAAGGTGACTGGTTGGGGGTGAGGGGTGGGAACTCCAGTGTACACATTCACAGTCTCTATGTCGGCTTCACCAGTGCTTCTGCTGTTTGTCTCGTCCCTGGATTTCGAACAGTTGCCTTGAGATGCTCTGGCTCTGGTCTGTCAGGAAGGTGTGGAAGGATCCAGCCCATGGGCTGTGTGCCTGCTGCCTATGGGATGGTATACTTGCCAGGCTCCGCCTCTGTCAGAAGCACTGGCCAAAGTCAAAGCCACAACAGCATCCCAGCCCGCGAGACTCCTCTCCAGCTGTCCCAGCAGAAGCCGGGCCCCTCTCAGTCGCTGACCTGCCAGAGGAGAGGATGTCTCCAATGTCTGGGCGACCTACCGGATTCCAAATTTGCATCTCTCCTTCTTTTCACACTGGGAGGAGACAAAGAGTTGGGGTGCAACAGGAGGAAAAACGGGGAGCCAGAAGAAGTGGGGAGAAAGGGACAGAACCCAGGACAGGGCTCTCCACCAGGGGGTGTCTGGAAGTCCCCGGTGAGGCGTGGGCGCAGCTCTGGAGCTGCTTCCTGGTTACATGGCTTCTTTCTCTCTCTGGGAGCATCGGCTGAGCTTCATCTCCGTCAGCTGGATATACCGAATCACGTTGGTGTCTGTGAGGAGAGAATAAACCTTAGGGAACACCAGGTGAGGGCAACTATCACATTTACACAGAATCAGCAAAGGCTGTGTCTGCAGACAACCAGCAGGCCAGGCTCACCCAACCAAGGTCCCTTCCACCTATCCATGGTGGCTGAGAGGGCAACTAGGTGTTGGCCTTCTCCTTCACTGCCTCCCCTTAGCAAATGTGGACAGGTTGGCATGACCCAGGGGACATGAGAGAGGATGGGTGGGAGAGGAGAGATAATTTCTCTCCTTCTTTCTATGCAGCAGCATATCCCAGTGGTTTGCCAGCCAGCGCAGTTAGTTTAGTGAGACCCCAGTTGGAGTTTAACAGCAGGCAAGTTGCCACCTTCTCTGAGCCTCCTGTCCCATCTGCAAGAAGCAACCTCCACTTTTTTTTTTTTTTTCTTTTTCTGAGATGGAGCCTCGGTCTGTCGCCCAGGCTGGAGTGGAGTGGCACAGTCTTGGTTTGCTGCAACCTCCACCTCTCAAGTTCAAACAATTCTCCTGCCTCAGCCTCATGAGTAGCTGGGATTACAGACACATGCCACTGTGCCCCGCTAATTCTTGTATTTTTAGTAGAGACGGGGTTTCATCATATTGGCCAGGATGGTCTTGAACTTCAGGTGATCTGCCTACCTTGGCCTCCCAAAAGTGCTGGGATCACAGGCATGAGCCACCGTGCCCAGCCAACAAGCTCCATTTTTGAATGCCAACCTTGTGCCAGGTTTCTAACCTTCATGATCTCATGTAATCCCCACTACAATCCCGCAAGGTATGTATCCTCCTCCTCACTGTGACAAAATGGAATAGGGATCTTGAGAGATTAAGTCAGATGCCCAAGGAGACACATAGTAAATTGTGTGTCTGGCTGCAAAGCCTGCCTCTCCTGAGGACTGTAATACCTGCCTCATGATATTGCTCTGAAGCCCAAAATAGGTAAGTCTAAAAGTGCTTAAAACAATGATCAATAAATATTAATCTAATGTAATTTTTTTTTAAGCTTGAAGAGTTTAAAATGACTTTGCTTCATTGTCTTATTTTTGTCCTTATAAGTAGGGTCAGATGACCACCTCACCAAAACAGGGGCATTTCTTCTCAGTTCCTGTTATTAGTGAGGAGGGCACGGCATGGAACAACTGCTAAGTTACACACACCAGAACATAAGAGTGACGGGGTGCCTGGAATAGTTACTTCTGGAAGTAAAAATGAATACTATATCATGCTAAAAAATGCCAGGCGTATCCTCCAGAACAGTGCTGGCAGATAGCGGTGCTCCAGAAAATTCTGTTGAATGAGTCCAATGCTTAGTGTTCAAGCTGCTTACAGTTGGTGGAACACAATTTATATACAGAAAATAAATCAACAACAAGGTGTTCTTTAAAAAGATTTAAAAAAAGTATACATTTAGACATTTGTAAATTGATCCTAAAGTTCTTTAAAAACTTTTGAAAGGAGGATTGTATTAAAAAAAAAAAAAAAAAAAAAAAGGCTGGGTGTGGTGGTTCATGCCTATAATCCCAGCACTTTAGGAGGCTGAGGCAGAAGGATTGCTTGAGCCCAGGAGTTCAAGACCAGCCCTGGCAACATAGCAAGACTTCGCCTATACAAAAAATAAAAAACATTAGCCAGGTATGGTGGTGCATGCCTGTAGTCCCAGCTATTGGGGAGGCTGAGGTGGGAGGATCATTTGAGCCCAAGAGGTGGAGGTTGTAGTGAGCTGAGATCATACCACTGCACTCCAGCCTGGGTGACAGAGCGAGACTCTGTCTGAAAAAAAGAAAAATTAATCATATAAACAACAACAATAGCAACATCTAGTCAAGGTTGTTGTTTAAATGTTACTTCCTCAGAGAGGTTCTTTCTGACCACTTGGTCTAAAATAGCTCCCCACCTTTACTCTTTTTTTTTTTTTTTGAGACAGAGTCTCGCTCTGTCACCCAGGCTGGAGTGCAGTGGCACGATCTTGGCTCACTGCAACCTCCACCTCCTGGGTTCAAGTGATTCTTCTGCCTCAGACTCCTGAGTAGTTGGGACCACAGGCGCGTGCCACCATGCCCAGCTAATTTTTTGCATTTTTAGTAGAGACAGGATTTCACCATGTTAGCCAGGATGGTCTCGATCTCCTGACCTCCTGATCCACCCACCTCAGCCTCCCAAAGTGCTGGGGATTACAGGCGTGAGCCACCGCACCCGGCCTTACTCTTTATTTTTTTTTTAGACAGGGTCTTGCTGTCGCCCAGGCTGGAGTACAGTGGTGCCATCTTGGCTCACTGTAGCCTCCGCCTTCCAGGCTCAGGTGATCCTTCTGCCTCAGCCTCCCAAGTAGTTGGAATTACAGGTGGCCACCACCACACCCAGCTAATTTTTGTATTTTTAGTAGAGACGGGGTTTCATCATGTTGGTCAGACTGGTCTTGAATTTTGGAGCTCAAGCGATCCACCTGCCTCGGGTTCCCAAAGTGCTGGAATTATAGGCATAAGCCACCACACCCAGCCCTCTGTTTACTCTTGATCTCTTTATTCTGCTTTATTTTCTTCACAGCGTTTATTACTACTAAATAGTTCATTTGTTTACTGTCTGTTTGCTTGTTTACCGGTTGACTTCCAGTCATCCCTTGGTGGAGAGTCCCTCCCTGGGTTCTGTCCCCTCTCTACACTTTTTTTCCCACTTACCATAGACAGTGAGCCATTATAATGTAAGCTCTTTGAAGGCAACAACTTCCTTTGTTCACTACTATATACCTAGCAACATTGTACCCCCTCAATAAATATCTGTAGAATGAATGAATGAATGACTGGTAGATATGATCTAAGTGAATGGTATAGATTACACATGTCCTAAGGATTAGGATCTGACTGGAGGAGTCAGAGCATGCTTCCTGAAAGGTGCTGGGCTTAGCACCAAATTTGCCTGTTTGTATTCTGTGTCATCAACCAGACGTGAGCTCCTCATGGGTAGGGACCATGTCTTTTCATCTATTCCCTTGGTGCTCAGCACAAATCTTGGCACATAGTATGAATTCAATATATATTTGTTGAATAAGTGAAGAGAGCTGGATTCTGAGTTGAAAAAGATGATGAATTCTCTACTCTATTTGAAGAGAAGAGGTGCCCATGCTCCCTGGAACTCAAACCCTAGGCAAATGCATGGGCTGTGTGCTCCTCTTACTTACGTCTTATCATATATCTGATCCCTAATTTTGCCATCTCTGCCCCTGCCTGGCCCTCCTAGCCAAGAAAACTGCTGCAATGAGAAGGTTCCAGGAGCCACCAGAGCAGGGAGGAAGTAAGAAAACGGCTATTTCCGCCTTACCTGTTGGTTGTTGGGTCCTTGCTTCTTTCAGGTAGTAGAGTGCTTTGTCATAGTCCCCAAGGTGGTAGAAGGCCACACCAGACCGGTAAAGGGCCTTGAAGTTCTCCCCTTCCTTCTTCAAGACTTTGAGGCAATATTCCTTGACTCGTTCATAGTTTACCAGCTCAGCCTGGAGCAGGCAGGCTATGGAGGAAGGGAGGGAAAATGCCATCAGCACAACAGCGGCCGGCTCTGCATGTCTCCCTTGAGTTCCCTCTCTCCAGAGGTTTAGCAGGGTTGGGGTTTTCCACTGGGGTTTATGTCATGGGATTTGTCTTCCAATAATCCTAGGCTCCCCGACCAGTTTCATCACTAACAAGCCATGTTAACAAGCCTTGAGCAAGTCACTTAACCTTCTGTTATGGGTTGAATGATGCCCACCCTTCCACCATGAAAAGATATGTTGAAGTCCTAACCTGCAGTACCCAAGAATGTGACCTTATTTGGAGACAGGGTCTTCACAGAGGTGATCAAGTTGAGGTCATTAGAGCAGGGCCTAATTCAGTTGTTTGGGTGAGGGAGAAGGGACAAGATGGAGGAAGGTGAACAAGATGGAGCAGTCCCTGTTGTTTCCGGGTTTTTCATCACAGATATTCCCACGCCCGGGAAAAATTCCCAGGCCCGGGGGAAGAACCAAATCAACTGAGCATGTGCAGAGTGATGTCAAGCCCGGGACACCGAAATTCAAGAAGCCACTCCTACACACAGGCCCCAAACTCCTCCCCTTCCAGCTCCCAGGCATAAAAGTCTGCCGCGGGTAAGCGCCAGTGTGACTTCTTCGGCCCTGGCATTCATGGACTGGAGAACCTCACCCGAGAGCGCCGGCGCGACTTCCCTGGCCCTTTCCCGCGGACCAGTGAACCTCGCCTGAGAGTGCGTGCATATTTGCAAATAAAAGGGCTGCCACTTTCTTCGCTCGTTTTGGCCTTTATTGATATTTAGTCTTTGCATCTATTAATAATAGTAATAGAGAAACAAAACACCAGTGTGACTGGTGTCCTTATAAAAAGGGGAAATATGAACATAAAGACAGACACACACAGAGGAAAGACGAGGTGATAAAACATGGGGAGAAGATAGCCAAGGAATGCCTGAGGCTACCAGAACCTTGCAGAGAGGCATGGAACAGATTCTTCCTCACATCCCTCAGAATAACAACCCACCAGCACCTTGATCTTGGACTCCTAGCCCCTGGAAATGTGAGACCATACATTTCTGTTATCTCAAGTCACCCAGTTTGTGGGACTTTGTTATGGGCAGCCTTAGGAATAAGCTACCAGAGGCAATCATCATCATCTTCATCATCATCTTCGTCGTCGTCATCACCATCATGGCCAATATTTGTTGAGTGCTTACCTTGTAGAGATGCTGGTCTCATTGTTTTACATGTATTACTGATATATTCCTCAGAATACTCTGATGTGGGTACTATTATTGTTTCAGTTTTACAGGTGAGGAAGTTGAGGCCCAGAGAGCTCAAGAAATTTCCCAAGGTCACACAACGTGAAAGAGGCAAAGATGGGATTTAAACCGAAGCTGTCTGGCTCCAGAATCCAAGTCCTTCCTAATCTAGTTGGTGGAGGGATTATGTAAAATAATGGCTATAAAGTACTTAACGTGGGTTTGGCACATAGCAAGCATGAAAAAAATGTTAGTTAACATTCTTAGAATTCTTTTTAGCCTTGTACCAGTAACATCTGCCTCTGAATTCCCTCAAGTTCCCTTTCATATATATTTGTCTCTGCAGTTCCTGAGAAAAGGGGCTTTCTGGTAGGCTAGTGACCAGCTCATACAGGGCACATGTCTGGACATGAGAGACCTAGGTGTCCCAGGCAAGAGGAAGCTATGGCAGGCAGGTCTTATGGTAGAGAGCCCTCCCCATCCCACAAACAGCCATCTTTGAGTAAACTGTGTCCCTTTGAAGCTTTCTCTTACCAGCTCTGAGCCACAGGGAGCCACAGGGCTGGGACTAGGGTGATGACACGCCTGGAGGATGACTAAATAGCCTTGAAGAATGATTGAAATTTTGTACCCTAGGCACCTCCCTCTAATCCCAACCCTGCTGAGCCACCTCACCTCCATTTAACCACTCAAATATCTAGTAGGCATTGACCAAAGGCAAAGAATGTTGTATATTTGGAGGGATTACAAAAAAAAGAGACAGGAAAAAGGCACCTGTCTGCTTCTTCAAAGCACATAAAACCAGAGACTTAGGAGGCAAAACTGGTGCTTCTGTTCACAACCCGGCTGGGTGGCTGGGGGAAAATGCTGATGCTCTGTTCCTTCTTTGTGCCCAGACTTTTCCACACTGACAGAAGACACCTCAGGATAGAGACAAGTCACTGATTTCAATCGTCAGGGATCTAACTTCAGTCATTCTGACCCCTTAAGTAACTTCTCAGGTATCAGAATTGCTGAGATTTTTTTAAGAGACCAGACTTTTCTTTGAGCATTTAGGACCAAAAAAGTCCATTCTTTCACAGAATGAGGAGAAATACACAGACTCTCAATATGAAGGTATGAGAACCAGGAAGTGAAAGAGAATCAGCCCAGATCTAGAAACTGACCTGTCAGGTTTCACTGGCTGCAGGGCAGAAAGCCAAGTCAACAGAAGCAACAGGCTGCTAACCCCCTGAGGGCAGCTCCTGTTCACCCAGGACTACAATCTTCTGGTGCGCCAGGGGGTCCTTCTGATCAGCTGATGCTACAAGCCCCGCTCCCCTCTCCTCCCTCCATGGTGGGGTCTTAGGCCCTTCTGTTCCCTTCCTCACCCCCATGTTGTTGGAGCCTGTGCTGGTGCTTATACGGCTGTACAAAGAGAGAGAGGGGTTTCTGTACAAAGGTTCCTGGATGTGAACCTCAGTGAATGCTACTTGTGTGGACTTGGCTCCAGCACCTGCTCCCAGAGCTAAAAGCTGTCCTGTCCACAGCTTCCACACTCCCTGTCTGATGTCCTCTCTGATCAGGCCCAGCAGCCCTCTTCCTGTCCAGCCCTCCCTCTTCAAACAGACACTTCTGTTTGCTGACCCTGGCAGTCTAGGAAAAGGACCTTTTTTTTTTTTTTTTTTTTTTTCCGTTTTTTTTTTTTTTTTTTTTTTTTTTAAACAGTTTTTGAATGCATAAAATGGTGGTGACAGGGGGAGGGGAAGCAAAGAGGCCTGGAAATGGGGAAGGCTCCTCACTCCCACAAAGGGTCAAAGGAACCACAGCAATCAATTTTCGGCACTTATTTGGTAAAAACATTTCTAGGTCCCCTGCAGATCTGGTGGGAACTGGCATACCTGGCTGTGGACCAGGATTCAGACCTGGGGGGAGGCAGGGCTAGGCTGGTTATAGGGTGTGCAGCCTCAGCTGACACGAGAGGCAGGGCCCAGAAAGATGGAGAAATGGCTGGGCCAAGAAGTGGAATCTGGATAAGATGTTGGGATGCCAGGCCAGGACTCTTTTTTTTTTTTTTTTGAAATGGAGTCACGCTCTATCGCCTAGGCTGGAGTACAGTGGTTCGATCTCTGCTCACTGCAGCCTCTGCCTCCTGGGTTCAAGCAATTCTCCTGTCTCGGTCTCCCGAGTAGCTGGGACTACTACAGGTGCCCGCCACCATGCCTAGCTAATTTTTGTAGTTTTAGTAGAGACGGGGTTTGCCATATTGGTCAGGCTGGTCTCGAACTCCTGACCTCTGGTGATCTGCCTGCCTCAGCCTCCCAAATTGTTGGGATTATAGGCATGAGCCACTGCACCCGGCCCAGGCCAGGACTCTTAAGGGAATCCAGGGGTGGAGGGGGTGAGAGCCAGGCGGGAGGCTGGCCCCAGTGCTACCTCCAGGTGATTTTTAGGCACCTCTCTGCTTTTGGGTGGGTAGCTACTGGTACATCTAATAAGCCCATGGGATAGGTCAGATGGCATGACAGCAGGCACATGTGAGGGTGGAGGAAGTTAAGAAGAGGTGGACTGGCTGCCTCCTGATTGCTCCTTCCCCATCCCTGTAGCCATTAGCCAGGACCTGGCGTTGCAGTGGACCTCAGGATAAGTGGTATCACCCCACAGTGTGTTCTCCTCATGGTTATTAATCCCTTCTCTGGTGTCAGAGGTGCTAAATACTTCACATACACTATGTCTTTTTAATCCTCACATCAACTCCATGAAACAGGTTCTATTTTTATCCTTCTTTTATAGATGATGAAACTGAGTTCCAGAGAAATGAAGTAACTTGCTGAAGGTCACCCAGCTGGAAGGTGGTAGAATTAGGATATCAGCCCACTTCTGTCAGGCTTCCAAGACTGTGCACTTGACCTCTGGGGTGTCTGTGGGGCTGCATTTGAAGCCATCAGAAACCCACACAGCCCCTGGGGAGAAAGAGAGGTCATCTGTGGAAACCCCCTTCTGCTGTGTTCCAAAGCTAACAAGCAAAAATTGATGCCTAACTGCTGGGCACTGCGTGGGGCAGTGGGATCAGGTGATGAGCTGACATCCCCCCCACCCACCTGGGGCTAACAGATGGGCAGGGAGGGCAGAGGTCATATTATCTCAAATATTCACATGTGGGTTAAGTGCTATGAAGGACAAAGGTAGAGAAGGAGCATACCCAGGCAGGAGGGGCCTTACCTTGATCTAAGGTATAATGGGAGGCCTTCTTGGAAGAAGTGGTATTTTAGCTGGGATCTAAAGATTGGTTATTTCTCAGCCTCAGCACTATTGACATTTTGGACTAGATGATTTTTTTGTTACATGAGGATGTCTTGAGCCTTGCAGGATGCTTAGCAGCTCCCCTAGCGTCTTCTCACTACATGCCACTTGTGACAGCCAAAAAATGTCTCTGGAAATTTCCAAGTATTCCCTGGGTGGTGGGGTGGTGGTAAAATCACTCATGTTTGGGAATCACTGATCTGGGTGAAATTGAGACGTTTTCAAGGCAGAGCCCAGAGAAAGAGAGTGGGCGAGGGTGAATGGACTGTTTGAGAAAGTTTGGGAAGCCATGCCTGCAAGGCTGGAGCAGAGAACCAGAGGGAAGGGTGAAAGAGGTAAAGCTGGAAAAGAAAGAAACCAGGACACAGAGACCCTTCTGGTCCACGTAGAGGACCTGGGACTTCATTGTGAGGCAAGAGTGGATTTGGATGATGAAATGATGGTGACTCATGGGGCCAAAGTGAAGGCAGACAAGCAGGAAAAACGGATCAATGTAAGTGGCATCCAGGAGGTAGAAGTCACCAGTAGCAGGGAATTTCTGCAATATTTTCTCTCTACTGTCCACATTTGTGAGGTAGAGCCGTTCATCCGGGAGATCTTTATTGTCTTTTTGGATTTCCTGATTGTCGAGAAGTGTTTCTCCATGTTGTGGTGACCTGGTCTCTGTTTGAATTAAGGATTATTGTCTCACAGTCTCTGTACTCTGCCATTTGGCATGCATCAATATTTTAAAGAGCACTGAACTAGGAATCATAAGAGCGGGATTCTAGTTCCATTTTTGACACTAGCCAACATTACAAAAATTAGTTTCTCTTTCTGGGCATCTGCAAAATGATGGATCTAAATTTCACTAAATAATCTCTACCGTCCTTTCAGATCTAACAGCCTCTGAATACAAATGCTTGCCACTTAACAGAAGGACAAAATAGTTTCACTGGTTACTCTTCAAAAGGATTTCCATTCTCCCTATTAATCAAGGTCAGGTATCTTCATCAGAACTGGTAAAGCAGTGATCAAGAGGGCTTCTGTAAGACAACAATTACATCCTGCTGTGTGGATTTTTTTTTTTGGCATAGAGATTGGATTATGTTCTGATGTGAGTCTTCCCAAGTCATGGCACTGGAGTGAGATCTTCCCCGAAGGGGGTAAACTTCCCCACTGTCAGTCATCCTGAGCACAGGAGGCTGAGTTGGAAAGGCAGGTTTTGGACTGACTGGCAAGGGAGCCTGGCCTGGACTCTGTGGATATACTTGGATTCAAAGATGCAGTCACTTGGCAGCAGAAGAGGTGCAGGGTGGAAGATGCATGGCGAAGGGTCTGGGCTTTCAGACAACCATATCTAGAGGCTCCATTGAAATAAGTGTTATTAACTTTCTGGCCTTTGGGTCTTTTGAAAAGGCTGAATAAATGCAGTGGCCTGGAATCAGTCAAATTGTGGAGAATGAAGACAAGCCTCTATCAAGGCATGGGAAGAAGTGCTGGAGGAGAAACAGCCTTCCTTGAGCCAAACGAAGTGACAGCAGAGGTGGCCAGTGCAACTTACAAGAGAAAGGCAAATCTGGGGGACAAGAATTGAAGCTGCAAATCTCCAACCACCCCTCCCAAGTACAGATTCCTCCTCCACTGCCAGCCTTAGGCGGTTGGGGTGTGATCTTATGAAAAAAATTGGCAGGCCTTCTGAGCCCCACAAAGGGGTCGTGGTTAGCAAATGTTAG
Organism: Theropithecus gelada; assembly: GCF_003255815.1. Taxonomy (NCBI): domain Eukaryota; kingdom Metazoa; phylum Chordata; class Mammalia; order Primates; family Cercopithecidae; genus Theropithecus; species Theropithecus gelada. Next base: position 72,052,764 of record NC_037675.1, on the reverse strand, counting down.
AGAATCAGCTACTCAGAGAGCCCCCTGGCACACTCATGCACACAGATGGAAAATCCTAAGTGTGATGTTCCCCACAGCAACCACACTCAGACCTCAGGCTAAAGCATGTCGAGTTCTCCTCGCTCTGGCACCTGTTTTGTTTTTGTGTTTCCTGGTGCATGCAGGGCAAAATGCCACCCACTGGCATGAGATAAAGGGAAACCAGATGAAAGGAAGAACAAGTTCATGCAATCACTGGTTTTCTTCTTATAGCTGACTCACTATAGTTTGCTTTTACCTGCTGAACAGAAGGGAAACATGGGCTAAATGGAAGGAAGACCAGACCCATCTGGGGCTAGGAGGGAGGAGGAAGAACCCACTCTACAAGGCTGCCTCACTGTTTGGGGTTGCACTGTATCCATTTGCACAGGATACGTTACAGTCCTCACCCTCAGTACCTAAGAATGTCACTTTATTTGGAGATAGGGTCTTTGCAGAGACGATCAAGTTAAAATGAAATCGTTAGAATAAGCCCTAATCCAATATGACTAGTGTTCTTATAAAAAGGAGAAATTTGGACACAGAGACAGATACACAGAGTGGAAAGATGATGCGATAAGATCTAGGAAGACGGCTATCTACAAAGCCAGGGAGTGCCTGAGGCTACCAGAAGTTAGAAGAGAGACCTGGAACAGATTCTTCTTCACAGCCCTCAGAGGGAACCAACCCTGCCAACACCTTGAGTTTTGACTTCTAGCCTCTAAAATGACAAGACAATGAATTTCTGTTATTTTAAGCCACCCAGTGTGTGATATTACAGCAGCCTTAGGAAACTAATATACCTTGCTAGTCACTCCTTTGTGAGATGGGCCTCGGAAATGGCCATTGCATTCCTGGGGGAAAATTTTCCCAAAAGTTTGCCAAATTATTTGCTTTGCTTTCAAATTTATTTCAAGAAGCAATGGCATAGTAGTAAAATGGGAGAAGTCTAGGATCTGGACAGAGGTGATATTAAGAATACTGAATGACTGGTATAGACCAAACCGAATAGGCAAACAGTATTGTACCAGCTCTGGGCACCCTAGCTGAAGACCAATACTGGGTCTACAGATACAGTCCTGACCTGGAATCTGAGCTCTGCCACTCACTAGCACAGGCCTGAGGGCGAGTTATATGATCACCCTGGGTCTTATTCTTCCCATGTTAAATAGGAACTTTGTGGGAACTCCTATGATGAGGAAATGAGATAATTAATGCACATTATATGCTTCTCACAGTGCTGGGACAAAAATGGATTCTCAGAAATACTAGTTCTTTCGAAAGCCACTTATCAAATATGGTTTGCCCAGCAATGTGTACATGAATCGGATAAAATTTCCATCTTGAGTCCTATATACAATGTGTGGTACATACACAAAGCTACAGCATAATTTAAAGTAGATTTTCTATCTTCTGTAGATAATCTAAAGTAGATTTTCACCCACTACCCACAAGGGCAGACAGGTGTCAGATGGCCAAGTCCTAGAGCTGGAAATCTGCACATGTGCGCAAATAATCGTTCTCTGTCAACTTGTGACATTTGGATACATCTCATCTTAGCAATTTGAAATATTCCCCCTGGAGAATAAGAACCCTGGCCAAGGAGATGGGGAAACATAAATCATTTGGGACGGTGACTTAGAGGGTCTTGCTTCAGAGGACATGGAGTATGTGCAGTGAAATTTTTACTCCCTGACACCCCATATCTAAGACTACAATGACCCACCCAATTTCACCTTTCTATGAAAGTGATGATTTTCTCTTCTGCATACACAAACGCATGCATTTGCAGTTCTGAAAATGACTTTCTTTAGTTTGAGTAGGTGTTTGGGGAAAAAAAAGACTCTCTCTTTTTAAAAAATTTATTATTTTGGTTTCATGGTCTAGGGTGTACATAAACCCACACCTGCACTGAATGTTTCTGAAATCTAGGTTTGATCTTTGGTTTTACTTACCAGGTTTCCTTCCAGAGGTGTATTTTCCGTTTTGGGGTGAGGTAAGTAAACGTAGAGAGCATTACAAAAGCAACTTTGCAGCCAGATAGAAGCTTGGAGGGAAAGAATGGAATGGGTTCCAGGCCTATTTTCATCTCTTACAGATTATAAACCCTCTGAGTCAATAGCTGGTTGTACCCTGCCCCCTCCATATCCCCAAGTTTCAGACACTAGTGCTGCCTGCTGCCTGCTGCCTGCCCTCAGCCCCTTCCCTTTCCATGAGTGGATTCCACAGTCATATCTGGCTGACAGCTTTCTGGATGGGGTGGGGGAAGGATCAAAAGTCTCTGGGCTCCCCTGCAGTCTTGATTGTTCAGGGGATCTTGGAGCTCTAAAAGCCAGCTGTGGCAGGAAGAATGAATAGAACCAGTTTCTGACTCTATAGAGCATGACAGAGCCTATGAGATGACAGGGAAGTAGTAGTTTTAGCAGAGAAGTTACCGGACAGTTTTTGCGCCTCTGAGCTGGTTCCCTCAAGACCATGTCCAAGTCCCTGGGTTAAAACAGCCTACCTTTCAGGGTCTCAGTGTTGAAAATGGTAAAAATGAAGATAATTATTACTACCCACCTTTTCCTTGAAGGCCTGTTGGCAATAGGAAAACTGTGTTTCCCAAGTACCAGATCCTCACATGTGGAGAGCCTCAAATATGACTGTTTCTTAGAAAACTATTTAGGCTGGGCATGGTGGCTCATGCCTGTAATCCCAGCACTTTGGGAGGCCGAGGCAGGTGGACCACCTGAGGTCAGGAGTTTGAGACCAGCCTGGCCAACATGGCGAAAACTCATCTCTACTAAAAATACAAAATTAGCCAGGCATGGTGGAGTACACCTGTAATCCCAGCTACTTGGGAGGCTGTTGCAGTGAGCCAAGATTGCACTACTATTCATAAAGCTTATTTAACATAGAGATTCACAGATTCCAAGCCCAGCAACTCAGGTTCCGAAGGGCTTGGGTGGAGCCCAGTAATCTACATTTTTAGTAAGTCCCCAGTGAGCTCCTGCAGGTGAGCCTCCTCACCTACTGAGGTTGTACTGACATTTTAGCATTTGAGGTATGTGTTTCTTAAGAACCATACAGTTGGTTAAACCATAAGAGTCCAGGACAGCCATGGGGAGCTCTAGGACTACCCACAAGGGCAGACAGGTGTCAGATGGCCAAGTCCTAGAGCTGGAAATCTGCACATGTGGGCAAATAATTGTTCTCCGTTACGCTGTCAACTTGTGACATTTGGATACTTCTCTTCTTAGCGTTTTGAAATATTCCCCTGGAGAATAAGAACCCTGGCCAAGGAGATGGGGAAAAGGAGCCAAAGGATGAGGTGCTCCATGATGCACTAAAGAGAATCTGGCCCTGCATCCGTGGATAGTATCCATCCATCGTCCCAGAAGGAGAATAAGAGAAAGAGCAGGTCATGTTTATTAAGCATGAATGGGGCAGGCACTGCTCTAAGCATTAACTCGTTTAATCTTGACAGCAATCTATACTAGATTCTACTATTTTGCCCATTTTTTCAGATAGAAAAATAGAGGCCCTAGGAAGTTAAGTCACTTGCCCACAGTCACAATGCTAGTAAGTGTCAGAGCCAGGATTTGAATTTAGGCCATCTGGCACCTGAGACTGTGCTTTTAACCATTACACACACTGCCCTCCTAGGATGCTTACTTGCCTGTAATGATTCTAACTCAGTTCCTTCATTAGACATATTTGAGGCATGGGTATTGCTTCCTGTAGGGCTTAAGTGTGAGACCCTAATTGTGCCAAACTGTTCTCACTTTATATGTAAATACTTCTTATCCGGAAACTTCCTATATAACCCTCCAGAACCTTCTCTCCCACTAGTTCCTTTACATTCAGAGAGAAAAACAAAAAACAAGCAAACAAAACCAAGTGCAAAGTTTCCCCTCCTCCTGCTGTGGCTGCTTTTTTTTTTTTCCTAAGTTCTAAAACCGCCAGCATCTCCAATTCCATTGAGAGTCTACTGTTATCCTAATAGGGCTGACATGACACGTTTCTAGTTTCTTCCTGAAACAACACCTGTCTTTGCTTAGCTACGGCTTGCAAAGCTAACCCCCCAATTATTATTTTTTACTTGAAACTTTTATTATGATAAACATAGATCCACCTACCATTGTAAGAAATACTACAAAGGGACTTCCTATACCCTTTACCCATTTTCCCTTAGTGGTAATATCTTGTAAAATGATAGTACAACATATTGGCTATGATATTGACACTGATAGAATCCACAGATCTTATTCAGATTTCCTTATCTTTACTTGTACTCAGTGCGTGTGTATGTGTGTGTTTAGTTATATACAATTTTATCGTGTGTAGGTTCCTCTATCCTCATCTCCCTCCTGTCCCACCACCTCCTCTTTAGCCCCTGACAACTGCTATCCTGTTCTCTACTTCTAAAATTTTGTCATTTTGAAAATATTATATAAATGGAATCACATAGCATGAAATCCTTTGGAAGGGGCTTTTTACCCTCAGCATAATTTCCTTGCAATGCATCCAAGCTGTTGCATGCACCAATAGTTCATCCTTTTTAATTGCTCTGTAGTATTCCGTGGTATGGATGTACTACAGTTTGTTTACCCATTCATCTGTTGAAAGATGTCTACGCTGTTTCCAGTATTTGGTTATTATGAATAAAGTTGACAGGAAGAGTCAGGTATAGCTTTTATTTCTCTAAGATAAGGGCTCAAGCGTGCAATTCCTGGATCATAAGAGAAAGAATTCCATTTCTTATCATCAACTATGATGTTGGCTTCAGTTTTTTTTATAGGTGCTTTTAACTGAGATCAGGCAATTTTGCTCTAATTTGCTAAGAAATTATTATTTTTTAAATATCTGTGAATTACAGCACATCCTTGCCTAATGGTAATGCTTTGCAGAACCTGTTAGGCAGTCTTTCTAATGAAGTCAGATCTACAGGTACAATAATCAAACGTGCCCTTTAGTTTTACAAAGAATAAAATTATTTTTCATAGCCACATTCTCAAATCAGGATCATTACAGTTGTTTATGAAATGTGTCTCCCTTGCTCTTTCAGACAAGCATCTCTAGAACATCTTTAAATTCTCACACAGCACCTCTCACAGTGGTTATGCTCAATTGGCAGCAAGACCTAACATATATATGGTGTTTTACAACTCATTTAACCTTCATAGAGACTCTGAGAAATAGCTATTATTAGCTCTGCTTCCAGGAGCTGAGGCTTAGGGAAGTTAAGTGACTTGCTGAGCCCACTCAGCTCTTACAGGGAAAGAGCTAGTGTTACTTAACCCCAAATCCCATATTGGTTCCAATCCAACAGAGCTGGTGGTAATGGTGGAAACTCGGATTGGCTGATCTCTGAAGGTCTTTATCAAGTCTGAGGACTGAGAAGGCTGGCTCAGAGAGTTAGCACCCTCCGAGTTCCCGTTTCTTTCTTTCTTTGTTTGAGATGAGTCTCGCTCTGTCGCCCAAGCTGGAATGCAGTGGCCCCATCTCGGCTCACTGTAACCTCTGCCTCCTGGGTTCAAGCGATTCTCCTGCCTCAGCCTCCCAAGTAGCTGGGATTACAGGCGCCCGCCACCAGACCTGGCTAATTTTTGTATTTTTAGTAGAGATGGGGTTTCACCATGTTTACCAGGCTGGTCTCGAACTCCTGACCTCAGGTGATCCGCCCGCCTCAGCCTTCCAAAGTGCTGGGATTACAGGCGTGAGCCACCACATCAGGCCCACAAGTGGCCGTTTCTTTGTTCACTCCAATACCTGTTTCTCCTGCCTGCTGCCCAGAGAGTCTCCCACTACTGCTGCTGCTATTTCCACTGCCGGGAGATGTTTGGCTTTATCTGGCCAAACATTCCATTCACATTAATTTCTGACCTCCCACTTTTCCAATCTAGTATGTGCTCGCACTAGATTCAAACAAACACTGTCAAGTGTGTCTTTTGCTTTCTTTGTTTTAGCAAAGAAGAGAGATCTCTCCTTTTCATCATAACCAAGCTGCTCCCTTGAATCCCTCTGATTCTTCACATGGATGCCCCACCTTTGGGATCGCTACCAGAGCTGCTGCTTCCCACACATCATCACTACACAATTTTGGGTAGGCACTCTTAGTAAACTGAGTCAACAAGGATTCACTCATCATGGCCTGTGCCCAGGGCTTCATAAGGAAAATGGAAAGCATTCAAGAGATATTGATATCTTCAAGGAGTTTATATTCTTTTTAATTACCCTCTGTTGGCAAAAATAGCTGTCAAAGTGGCAGGTGAAAGAGTTAGATGGAAAGTCAGTATAAAATCCTATAAGCTGAAAGCTTACATTGACAGTCCTTTAAAGCATATTGGAATCCACCCAAAGGAGTTGTAATGCCAAAGCTTAAGGTCAGCTCAGACCTTTGGCACCAATCTGGGTGCTATGGCAGAACACTTAGAAGTTATCTCACCTGTGGCCCCTTACTCTCACTCTTTTTTTTTTTTTTTTTTTTTTTTTTTTTTGAGACAGAGTCTTGCTCTGTCGCCCAGGCTGGAGTGCAGTGGCCGGATCTCAGCTCACTGCAAGCTCCGTCTCCCGGATTTACGCCATTCTCCTGCCTCAGCCTCCCGAGTAGCTGGGACTACAGGCGCCCGCCACCTCGCCCGGCTAGTTTTTCGTATTTTTTAGTAGAGACGGGGTTTCACCGTGTTAGCCAGGATGGTCTCGATCTCCTGACCTCGTGATCCGCCCGTCTCGGCCTCCCAAAGTGCTGGGATTACAGGCTTGAGCCACCGCGCCCAGCCGACTCTCACTCTTGACTTTGGTGTGGTAGACAGAGAGGGAGAAGGCAGAGGTGAAAAGTTGGTAGGACAGAGATGTTGTTTGCTGGAATCTTCATTAACACCCCTTCCTCAGTCTGGAAGTGGGACTTTGGAGGGGCCAGACTGGCCATTTGGAATGTGAGGATGAGTATATTCCCAGAAATATTCAGAAGAAACCCATCACCCTATATTATCTTTTCCTTCTCAGCTCCGGCCAAGTACACATGTCACATTCATTGGCAGAAACTCTAAGCCAGGATGAGGGAAGACCTTAGAAGCCAAGGTTCTATCCTGTTCTCTTTTTGGACATTAAAGAATGTCCCCCCCGTTTCAATCCCCTCTCCTGCCCCAGAGACGTGTCCCCTGTTCCTATTGCCTCTCCCACCCTCCTTCCCTCATGTCCTCAGATGTGTCTGGGGATAGGATAATTAACAGGCACATGTATAGCGGAAAGAGCACTTCTGTGGCAGCATTGTGTTGTAATCACAGAATGCTGGAAATAACCTAAGTATCCATCAGTAGATTAGTTAAATAAATAATGGGACATTGGTGCAATGGAACATTACACAGCCATTACAGTCATGCTATGGAACACTGAAAAATATTTTCAATGAAAACACTGGTGGAAAAAAATGAAGGTTGCTAAAGTTTGTACAGTATAAACCTGAATGTTGTGAAAAATAAATGTGTGTGTGTGTGTGTGTGTATCAGAGTGAAGAATTAGTTTTTCTTTTAAACGTTCTATTCCTTCTGTATGGGTGAAGAATTTATAACATCTATAGCAGAGTTTCTCTAAGGGAAGAAATTCTCTTTTTGGAGGAGACTGGCTTCATCAACTGCTTCAGGTGGGGAAGGTGAAGCTTAGAGGTCAGTGGTAGGCACACACGTAGATGAAAAGATGCCCAAACTGCTTTGTCTATGAAATGAAGGGAATCTGAGAGTGGGGAAACCTAAGAAGCTGAGAAGGGCTGGAGGGGAGAAAGAGTCCAAGCAGCATGGCGGGGAGCTGGAACCTGCCAAAAAAGGTGAGTGGTTCATTCGAAATTCGTCTGATGGTCAAATGAGTTTTAGGAGGAAGAATTTCTAATATTCAATTTTTGAGATGTAAACTCCTTCTGTATCCCATAACCTTCAGTAAAGTCTAGCGAAATTATACATCTGGGTATAGTGGTGCCGTGGAATGTGAAAAGGAGGTAGCAGCAACCGGAAGTCGAGTGGCCCTTTGGTTGTCATGCAAACAGAGTGAGCACCATCCTGTGGGAGGGGAGGGGAGAAAAGACAGGAGGTCCCTGCAGTGGCCCCAGCCCACGTGAGAACAACCCCTTGTTTCCTAAATACACTGGGAAAGGTAGACCTGAAAGGGGTTGGCTGATGTTTGCTTTGCATATAAATGATCATACACCCACACAGAAGAAAAACGGCAAGGAAATAAACCAAAAGTTAAGTGTCGTCATCTTGGGGTGGTAAATGACTGAGTTTTATCTTCTTCTTTGTAATTTTTTTTTTTTTGAGATGGAGTCTTGCTCTGTTGCCCAAGTGATGCTGGAGAGCAGTGGCACAATCTCAGCTCACTGCAACCTCCGCCTCCCTGGTTCAGGCGAATCTCCTGTCTCAGCCTCCCCAGTAGCTAGGACTACAGGTGCACGCCACTGTGCCCGGCTAATTTTTGTATTTTTAGTAGAGACAGGGTTTCACCATGTTGGCCAGGCCGTTCTCAAACACCCAACCTCAGGGGATCCACCCACTTCGGCCTCCCAAAGTGCTGGGATTATAGGTGGGAGCCACTGCGCCTGGGCTTCTTCTTTGTAATTTCTTATACATTTCAAGGCTAAATTAAATTTAGCCTAAAGCTGCCTCCTTACATATTCTAAGTTTGGCCTAAAGGTTTCTTTGTACATAATGAACCATAGTGAACTGAAAACTAGCTGGATGTGTAAACAGTCTGCAACCTACTCTTATGTCAATCAACTGAGTTTTAGCCAATCAAAGGCAACCAACTGTTCAAACTGAGTTCAAATAAGGCAAATGCAGAGCTGTTAAGTATCAGCTGTTTCTGCACCTCGCTTCCACTTTTTTGTACGGTGGCTTTCCTTTTTCTGTTTCGTAAATCTTCTTCCACCATGTGGCTGCACTGAAGTCTCTCTGAGCCTATTTGGGCTTGGGAGGCTGCCCGATTCACGAGTCATTCTTTGCTCAATTAAACACTGCTAAATTTAAGTTGTCTAAGGTTTTTCTTTTAGTATCAATAACTTCTGCAACTATGATGCTTTACTTTTGTAATTAGAAAATTTTTTTTCTTTTTCTTTTTCTTCTTTTTTTTTTTTTTTAAGACAGAGCCTCGCTGTCACCCAGGCTGGAATGCAGTAGTACGCTCTTGGCTCACTGCAACCTCTGCCTCCTGGGTTCAAGCGACTCTTCTGCCTCAGCCTCCTGAATAGCTGGGACTACAAGCATACACCACCACGCCCGGCTAATTTTTGTATTTTTAGCAGAGACAGGGTTCCACCATGTTGGCCAGGCCAGTCTCAAACTCCTGACCTGAGGTGATTCACCCGCTTTGGCCTCCCAAACTGCTGGGATTATAGGCATGAGCCACCACTCCCGGGCAGAAACTATATTTAAAAAGTCACCACTGACCATTATCATCCCTTCAGAGAGAGCTGGGGAATGAGGGGAAGAGGAACTTGGGAGGAGAGGTGTGAAAAGGGATTCAGAAGGGTTTCCTAGGCAGAAAGCACTGCCTCTTCATGGGACACTGTCCTGGGGATGGTTAGGGTCATGAGGGACCCTGGGTGTTGTGGTGGAGGAGCAGCTGTGAGCGGGTCCAAGGGAAACACCTGCTGGTGCTCTCACTCCCAAGATGCCTGATTAAGCTAAGGACTTTCTTCATCCTACCCCAATAAGGAGGCTCAGTAAGCTGGCATCTGCCTGATGCACAAGAGGGTAGGGCAGGCCCGAGGCTGCCAGCCCCATGGCTTCTCTCTCAGATGTCTCCTTCTCCGACGAGCCTCTGCCATCCTCTGTTTCTCTTCCCACCAGAAAGCTTTCTTGCTTGTTAAGCTCCCCTGGGGACTCAAATGATCACAGCGTGTATCTTCTCTTCCTGGCAGGCAAATCCTTATTTTCCGCTGTCAGATTCTCAACTGGTCTGACTTGTGAGAGTGCCTGAAGTTCTTTCCCTGCTGTTTCGTTTCAAAGACAGGGTCAGGGGGAACCCTGGGGCAAAGTGTGAAAAGTGGCAGGGAACAGGCACTTTCTAACTGAGCCTTATTCACTTGGAGAATCTCAGGCTGGAGATAATGTGTGCCTAGAACCCAGAGTTTCTAAGTGTTTCTTAGACTGACCCAAATCCTGAGAAGCTGGAAGGGGCATGGACCCCTGACCCAAGGGCTCTTGGTCATGGTGGAACTCTGCGGTCTATCAACTAACTGATGAGTTACATGTTCACTCAGCCTCCCTAGACCAGGAGTACACCAGGCATGGTGGTGGGAAATGTCCACACCAAAGGCTGTTGGCTTATACCTTCTCACCTCCCCTCTCTCGCAGATACTTAGGGAGATGGCGCTCTTTCCCCTGGCCCCTGTTTTGCCCTCACCTTTCTGCTCACTTGCTTCCCATGTTTCCCCATAGCCTTCTTTGCTGCATTCTTTCCCCCCTCTTTCTCTATATTTTCCTCTGTCTTCATGCATAGTGGAGTAGGAGTTAGATTCAAATATTAACTAGCATCTATTAAGCATCTGTTATGAGCCAGGCACTGTGCTAGGCATGGGTGCATATATCATTAAATTTAATCACCATAACAATCCTGTGTGGTACACTATTATTACTCCCATGCTGTCATGGAAACAGAAGCCACAGTGGTTGGGTCCTGTCCAAGGTTAATGGAGGAAGAAGCAGGGAAGCTAGGATTCAGATTCAGATTTCACTATGTAAAGACCTGTTTCCATTATGCCACATCACCCCTCAGGTTTTCTGAGGTCTAGGTTGCTTCCTGTCTTTTCCTCTGAGATCTATCTTCCTTGCCATCCTCATGGGCACACATGGGATACCCCCCTCTCTGTATAGGCATCAAAGTCCACTCAAGTTTCCAATGGTCCTGTGGTCTCCACAACCTGGAGGTGCAGATCCATTAGAGAAAGGAGTGCAGTTCTGATTGGACATAAGCAACAGGCCCAGAATCACATCCCCAAATGCTCAGATCCAGCCTAGAATCCCCAGGGCTTTCCAGCCTTGAGCCATGGGTGGGAACTCTCTGAGATGCTGTAACTTAGCCAGCAACTGTTCTCTCAAACTCTTCCCAGTCTGTTTATCAAAAGCTTTTGTTTTATTTTGTTTTTTGTTTTCACTGCTACCAGTACTTCCTGGTCTAATTTAGCCAGCATTGCCAGGTTTCTGATGCTGAATGGCTGCTTGATTAGTTGAATTTGGGGATAATCTAGGAAGGTACAGCAGCAATGAGTACTATTTGGTGCCATCAACTTAGATTCCCGGGCCCAGATAAGATTTTATATAGGCTTCAATTCCTACTCGTTTTCTCTCAGAAATCCAGTGCTTGACTGTATCATCCAAGGAGGCTTTGACATCCCTTTGGTTTACCCTCAAATTTGCAAGGGTTGCCTTGGAAATCTCAGTTGGGATCGTTTAATGCTTATTTGTCAGCACATACCAGTAAGCTGGAATAAAAGAGAGCTTGTCTCCTGTTTCCTTCCCAAATCTGACTGCTCCCAGAAAGATCAAGGCAGGGAGGGGGTTGCTAGAAGCCCTTTGAAATCCTGGATAGTTCAATGCTTCTGAAAGAAAGCTTGGCAGGAAGCTGATCTAACCCCCAGTGTTTACAGATGGGGAAACTGAGGCTCAGCAGGATGTGACTTGCTCAAAGTCAAAGAACAAGTTAGCAGCAGAGACTGGATTAAAACCCTGGTCCCAACTGCCCCCACTCCATTTAAAAAAAAAAAAACCAGAAAGGATTTAGATTTGGGCTGTGAAGAGTCATAGCAAGTATCCAGTAAAGATCCAATAAATGAGTAAGCTTCCTTCTGGGTGCTCCAGCTGCTCTGGCTGAGCCTCCAACGTGCGGGATTTCTAGACTCAGGAGCTAACAAGAACCTTGGATGCTGAGCACCGACACCATGCCTTCCTCGACACCAGAGACGTGTTACTAACATTCAGATCCAGTTTACATCACAAGGGCTGACTCAGCTCTCTTCTTTGCCTCATCAGAAGATTCAAACTGTCACTAACGTGCAACAGAGTCTAGGGGGCATACTCCTACTCTGTGGGGTACCATGCTGCCAGGATCTAGCCCTGTGTGTGGACTGGGATGGTGGCCACTGCAGAAAGGGAGACAAGTCTTTTCTTGAGATATTAAGAGAAAGTTTGAGGCGTGGGATGATGTTGCTTGACAAGCATAGACAGGGCATGATAATACCCAGAATGGCATTAAAATTATGTTTGTAGGTTATGTTTTCTTCAGAAATATTTTTAAAACGCAAAATTACTCATAATTTTTCTACACAGATAACCCATGTCATCATTTTTCTTGAAAAAAAGAAGTAATAATGCATGTAGGTAGAGAAGTCAAACATGACAGGAAGATTTAAAGTAAAAAGTTAGGCCAGGTGCGGTGGCTCACGCCTGTAATCCCAGCACGTTGAGAGGCCAAGGTGGGGGGATCACTTGAGGCCAGGAGTTAGAGACCAGCCTGGCCAACCCAGCGAAACCCCATCTCTACTAAAAATACAAAAAGTTAGTTGGACATGGTGGTGCACGCCTGTAATCCCAGCTACTCAGGAGGCTGAGGCAGGAGAAATGCTTGAACCCAGGAGGCAGAGGTTGCAGTGAGCTGATAATGCACTACTTACACTCCAGCCTGGGTGACAGAGTCAGACTATGTCTCTAAAAAAAAAAGTTAAAATCTCTCTGCGCTATTCCTTGCCTAGCCTCTTTTTTCCAAAGGTAACAGTTAACTGTTTCTCTGGTATGACTTGAGTCAATTTTCTTGAATGTAACACGGTACTAGCATATATGTTTATTCTCTTATTAAAATTCTACACAAAGAAAATCATATTAAAGACTGTTCTGCATTCTGCCTTTTCAAGTAATGTAGGTTTTGGAGACTAGTATCTCTAAGCACACATAGAACTTCTTTATTCCATGTAATGACCACACAGTTCAGAAAGAATGATGTGGAGAATTTTTCTTTAAGACCTGGGAAGGAGATTAGAGATCTTGGAATTCAACCCTTATTTTCTGAAATTCAGAAAACCATGGTCCAAGAGGTAAAATTCCTTAATCCAAGGCACACAGAAAGTTAGACACAGAACTTGCAGTCCAGGTCCTTTTCACTAAGCCCCACTTCTGCTACGTTCTTAAAAGAAGAAGATGTCTGAAGAGAATTGGGGAAATTTTAGCCTTCAAAGAACACCCCGTTTATTTTCCTCATCAAGTATATTCTTTTTTTTGTTTTGTTTTTGAGATGGTGTCCTGCTCTGTCGCCCAGGCTGGAGTGCAGTGGCACGATTTTGGCTTACCGCAACCTCCGTCTCCCGGGTTCAAGCGATTCTCCTGCCTCAGCCTCCTGAGTAGCTGGGATTACAGGCACACACCACCACGCCCAGCTAATTTTTGTATTTTCAGTAGAGACGGGGTTTCACCATGTTGGACAGGCTGATCTCAAACTCCTGACCTCAGGTGATCTACCCACCTTGGCCTCCCAAAGTGCTGGGACCACCGGTGTGAGCCACTGTGCCTGGCCAAGGGACTTATGTCCCTTGGAGGTGGACTAAGGAGCTTCCAAATCCACTTTAGGAACTCAGCCCAATTCTTTAATGGCTGAAATGAACTCCTAGTCTTCACATTTCTACTTCAATTTCTCAAGACCTCTTAACTGGAATTCACACACCCTAAAGCAAGGGAGGAAGAAAAGAGGAGAGTGGGGATGGGTGGGGATTTTGCAGTCTCTATGTTCATTAAAAATTATGACTCACGGGGCTTCTCACTCCCCACTGTCCATACAAATTCAGGTCACCTTCCTACTGACATGGGAGGACCTAGGGAAACAATGACCTGGTTTCAGAACACAGGACACTTTCCCCTTAACCACCCAGGATGGCCATGGAATGGGAGTCCTAATCACATAAGGCACATTCGCAGTAAAAGGATGTCTAACCACCAGAAGGAAAGACTGGAAGATGGGCAAGACGGTTACCCTAAAAATGTCAAAGCTTGTCTTTGCTACAGAGACGATACTCTGTGTTGTTTCAAAGAGTAGAATATTGATGGATTAAAAGAAATTTCAGTGAGACAAGTTTTAGTATCTAAGGAAGAAACCCCTAAAGATGGAGGTGGTAGGGTGAATGGCTAAGACTGCAGGCTTTGGAATTACAGCCCCAGTGGTTGAGAGATCCCAGTTGGCTACATACCACTATGTGACCATGGGCAAGTGATGTAACTGTTCCAAGGCTGACTTTTCTGTCTCACAGAGTTGTATAGATCAAATGAAATTATATATATGTAAGTTCATGTAAGGCAGGGACCTTGTCCTTCATATTAACTGCTGTATACCCAGCCCCCAAGCCTGGGGTCTGGTGTATAATAAGTGCTCAATAAACATTAATGGAATTATTGAATTTGTTGGATCCTTAACAAGAGACAGGTACTGGGACAAGCATTTTCATTCGTTTCAAACACATTTGTGGAACATCTACTATGTGCTGGGCTCATCATGGTAATCCTTTCTGTGATTACTGATACCATTATTATTATAGTTCTTTTGGTGGTGGTAGTGGTGGTGGTTGTCAAAAAGTTTGCTTCAGATGGTGGTGAATATCCCTATCATTGGAAATGCCTAGCTCATGTGGGATGACAAGCTGGTAGTATTGACAGGGGAATTTACGCACCTATGAAGGGTTTGGGGTCATATCCAAATCCAAAATCAAAATTCTGATTTTTACAGAAATCTTGGGCTTGTTAGTACCACTTCATACTTTTGGTGGGGATATGACACTGTATGTCTGTATAAGATAGTGAGCATTACAGTGCTAATGAATAATTCCAAGGCCATATAAATGCCACAAGGTAGGCTAAACTCCTTTAATCCCTGTAGCATTATCTTTGGATTTTTTAAGTCTGGTACCACTGTCCGAGCTAGATCTTAGAGTTGCTGCTCCATGCCTGGGCCTGGGCCACACTATTCATCCGGGTAAAATGGAAAATTCTGTTCCAAACATGGACATCTGCCTTCCCAAAGGGGTTTAGGAAATCTCTAGTTGGTTGATTGAAACATTCAGTTTTCATCCTAGCTGTCTGGAGTAGGCATAGTCTGGTGGTGAAAGAGACAGCTGTAAGGAGAGGATTTCCTTATAGTGAATCTGGAGGTCACCCACAACCTGTGAAAGCTCTGGGAGCTGCTTTTGGCTGCTCCACATCTTGGCCTTCCTGTCTGTTCTGCAGCTGAGTTTCCTTGCCATGGAGGGGGCACTCCCATGTATTTTGGCTGTAGGGACTCTGATTTCAAGATGTCCTAAAGAGTTCCTGGCTAAAAGCCACCTGACTTATTTCCCTTGGAGGTGGACTAAGGAGCTTCCAAATCCACTTTAGGAACTCAGCCCAATGTCTAAATTTGTAATGTTCTTCCCAGTACCTTCCTTGAAAGCATTCTGCAAGTTTCAATTCTCACTTTCTTCCTTGGAAGAAGGTATTACAAGTCCCATTTACCTGATCCTTAAGATTTATTGGTCAAGGGGCTACCTAAGGAACAGCCCCAGGTTAACAGCAGCTTAGCCACTCAAGCTTTCCCATTGGGATAGCAAGATCTTGGCTGAGCATCTTAGCATGAGGCCTATATTCTTTTCCCTTCTTTTGACCAGTCCTTACCCTAGGAATTCATCCTCTGACTGCAAGGTTACTGCTTGTCTCTAGCCCCTGGCCTCCTTTTAAAAACTCCTGACTGAGTTTTTAAATTTGTAATTCATCCATCTTTACACCAACATCTGTTGAATACCCTTTGTTCTTAGCCTCTGCCTTAGAGTCTGTATCCAATTTTGTCTACCTCAGATGCATCCATCCAGCCATCTTCTGGTGTCCCATTGAGGGCTGGCTTCAAGGGTGGGCAACTTGCGCTGTTGCATAGAGCCACACACTCAGAAGGAACCTGCACTTCATTTAATAACCTGCTATTGCCTTCTTGAAATTCTTAGTTGCTTTATCTTTAAGCTTGCGATTTGTTTAAGTGAAGTCTGATGGGACAACACAGCGTGAGCAGGGACAGAGAAGATGGGCACAATGCCACTCTTTGCTGCCCCATTTGCATACAGCATTCACGATGCCCCATGAGCAAAGAATTCTAGGAGCCCCACGATGCGTGAGAGTTCATCAAGACTTAATTACGCCCATAACCAAGTGAATATGCTGCCAGTCCCAAAGGACAATTCTTTCCATTCAAACTAGAAATGGCTTCAAACGTGCAAAAAAAAAGTTCTCAGAAACACAAATAATCTAGGAACCCTATCATATCCTTTCCTACCTATGTTGCTTTCCCATATTAGCCAACCACTCATGCTGAAAATGATGACACAGAAGGAAAGGGTAGGGTCACGTGTAGTCCCTTTTCGTTTCCTGGCTCATCTGAAAGCCTGGTAGAAAGTGCACATATGAAGTATGCATATAAAGTACACATATAAAAAAGGGAAATAAAAATAGTTCAGTTTATTTGGTGCAGCATTTCCACTGTTCTAGTAAGAATAAATACATATGCATGTAGGAGCTACAGAAGTATAAATTGTATAATTTTTATAATTCCTCATATAAGTAAAGTGTTCCTGTAAGTTCATTTAAAACTGGCACCACACAATATAAAGAATAGTAAAATCTATGCTAATAATTAAATTTTTAAATTTTTTTATTTGCAATGACATTAAATAGCAAATACAAAGCACCATGTCAAGTCGAGAGAAAGAATGAAAGAAAAAAGCTTTATCTTTTAGGATCGTCAGCGACACTTCCTGCCTGCCTTTTCAACAAAGAGTCCTACATTTCATTTTGCGCTGGGCCCTGCAAATTATGTGGCTGGCTCTGATCCCATGGCTTTAAGACATGTCCACAAGCATTGAAAAGCTTGTTTCAAACCAGCACCATCCCAGGCCTTTTCCCAGTGTGACTTCCTTCTAGGCCTTGCCACATCCCTATCCCAAGGCTTCAATTGGGATCAATGGATATTAGGTGCCCCTTTGGTAAGATCAACAAAAATCTCCTAAACATAGCTCTCAGTAGATGGGAAAATGAAGGTAAAATAAAATGGCAGGGGCTTATCCAAGGTCACAAGGTATCCCAGGGACAGAGACACAAGCTCCTAGCCTTCAGGTCCAATGCCATGGTTTGTTGATTTCCATCTCTACTGCTGGCCTTGAACATCACTTGAAGATACCAGCAAAATCATTGTGTGTTATATCCCTTTGATCATACTTCAGCTAGGGCCACCACAGCCCCACAGGAACCAATGTAGGGCAAAAGGCTCTGCCCTTCAAAGGGTCCTACACAGAACATTCCAAGGCCCCAGGGGAGTCCTGTATCTTGTTCAATGTCAAGAAGAGTCCATCAACAGGCCAATACATGCTTCCTCTGTAGGCTCTGTAAAGATCAGATTCCTATGTCTCCCCAGGAAGGTCAGGCTATCTTTTCTAACCATTGTATCAGGATCACCTGAAATTCTGTAGAAACAGAATGCTCCCCACCTATTTCTTTGAATTTCTTGGAAAATAAGATACACAAAAATCACATCCAGGGGCCCAGCACAACTGGTCAGATCCCTTCCAACCAAAAAGAAATCCCAGCCAGAATAGACCACAGCCTGGAGCCGTTTGCAAATTGCCTGCACATTCTTCATGTGTCCCCTCAAGTCATCCAAACGGATTTTTAGACCAACATCTCTTAGCACATTCTAGCTGTCCCCTTGCTATTCTTTTGGAGGCTTCCATGTGGAGTACAAGGGTTTACTGAGCCTAGATTTACTCCAGAAGCCTCATAACCACCTCTTGTTTGGAGCAGCGATGCCCTTAGCAACACAGCTTAATTTTCCAGGTACTTCTGGGCTAGTAGTCCAACTTCCTCCTAAAACCCAGTCCTCTCTCTCCATACACAGCTTTGTGTAGAAGGAGGACAGATCCTTGATTTAATATATTCAGACTGCCCCAGAACCTGGAGCTTGTTGGGCTACTCAGCTGGTGCTACAACCCTGGTGGAAGGGTCAACTGCCTTTCTTCCAGAATAAACCTCCAGTTGCTGGTCTCCTTCCTTTTAGCAGGCACACAGGGGAAAAGATATCTCATGGGCCATGCTGCACTGTTCTGGCTCTAACAGCAATACCAGTGATCATCTTTCCTTTCTTTCTAGCCAATGAGAAGTATAAATACACATTAAAACTTTTCTGTTGCCATTTAAAATAATCTTCATGAAAATATTTTCACGAAATGTGAAAAATGCTGCTGACATAAGTAAACGGGATTAAAAGCAGGATACCTGATTGTATACACAGAAGGACCTCAGCTTTGTAAACTGTTTACATTTATTCACAGAAAAAAATACAGGAAGGAAATACACCACAATGGGTTTCTAACTGGATTACAGGTAATTGCGTATTTTCTTCTTTAAATGTTTTAGTATTTTACAAAAGAAAATACATATTACAGGCATTGATTATTTTGTAATCTAACCAAAAAGGATATTTTCTTATTAGCTAGGACTTCTGAAATAGTCATCACTGATTTTATACATAGACCTGAAGGAAACAAACGTAAGGCTTCTACTTCTCCCCAGAGTGATTTTTAAGTGGAACCATCCTCCTAGCTCAATTTTCTATACAGAATACAGATTTTGGTTTTGACAAAACTGCTTTGCTTATAATCACTCTTTTCTTTCTTTTGTGAAACTTGACATCTGGAAATAGCCAGTTAGAGCCTTGAATCAAAGTATTCTATTTCTTTCTCCTGGTTACCAGGCCTGAGATCTCCCAAAGGAATTTCCAAAGTGCAAGGCTTTGGAGCCCACCTGAAACTGGGCTCAAGTGAGACAGAGGACCAGAGGATGCTGACTTTGTGTATCAAAGTATGATGACAAGAACATTGCCTTTGGAGAAGAATGGCTCCGGAGCCTTGAGCTTTTTCTCTGCAAAACTGATGATCATATTTCTTTTATACAGATTATAAAGATTTAAAGAGACAAGGTATGGAGGATGCCTAACAGCACACACAATTAATTATTAATATAAGTGGTGAGCACTGGAGAAGGCAGCAGAGGGGAAAATCTGCTATTGCTACTTTCCATTCTCTCACTGTTGAAGTTTTCCAGTGTGTGAGGTGAGGATGGGAGTGGTGGAGCTGTCCAGATTTCAGCCCCACCCTGACTGGGCTGGCCTGACCAAGGACACATCTTTGATTTCACCGTGGAAATGTAACCACGTCTAGGGTGGAGGGCAGGCAGTGCTAGCCACTGGCTGGCAGCCCTAGAATGTCCATGGATAATACTGACTAAATATAAGACTCCATTACCACTCCAAAGTCACCGCATTAGCAATCCACAGTGCCTCTTCCTCCACCCATGGCTGCTCTGCCCTTTAACTATTCATGGGGCAGCAGCCAGTATGCCAGAGACTTACGGGAACTAAAAGACTCAAGCTGTATCTTATAATGGATTGAAAGAGTCAATTTTTGCTGTACTACAATTTTATCTGCTGCTATTACTTCTAGTATTGCTATTAGCACCACCATTCCTCCAACTGCTGCTACTACTACTCTATTAATCCTTTAAGTCTGTAAACTACTTTACAATTTACAAAGTACCTCCGTAGCCTGATCAAAAATGAGACTGGGCATGGCATTCCGAGAAGACAGAGGTATGTTGGTACTAGAAACCTCAGAGGGAACAGAGAGATCTGCATTTAAGAACAGAGCAGAATTGCCAGGATTTATTTTTACCCCCCTAACTGCCTGGGCTTCATACACATTCACCATCCTCTGCCACACCCAGTCACTCTTCCACCCCTACCCTGCTCTAACTGTCCATAGACAGTTTAGGCAACCTCACATGTTAGGAACTAGGAGGAACTTCCCTTTATTTGGTCGGAGAAGGTTGACCATGCCAAAATCTCACCAAATGGGGCAAGAGAAGAGTAGAGAATGCTTTTCAAGTTGCCTTTGCCAACCTCTCCCACCTTCTCACAGGAAGGCCCTGGCACAAGCCAGACTCTTCCTTTTTTAAGAGACTTTAAATATTCCTGAGCCTAAATTAAAAATTTTTTAAATGCCTGATTTTGGCCCTTATCCCCAAAGGGAATGTTGGAATGTACACCTTCTTTGCCCAAGAGAAGGGCCCCCTTTTCCTTCACCCCCTAGCAGCCAGCTGGCGAGAGGACTGATGCTACACATAGTGAGAAAGGGGCAGGGAGGAGAGGGAGAATGCAGCATAGTTCAAGCCCAACCATGAACCAAGCTTCCTTTGAGATTGCGATCTTCACCTGGCAACCAGGAGCCCCAGCAGAGCTCAGAGAGAAGAAAGTGGCATTCTGGAATCCATTTTGCTCAAGATGCTGAAGGCATGGTATCAGACTCCCCTTTGCTACTGGGGCCAAAAAACTTGGGGAAGATTTTACCTACAGGGATGCGGTTAGTTGGGGAAAAGGCGAGGACAAGTCCTGGTGCTAATGCTACCTGAGAGCAGACAGGTGCGTGGCCTCCCTCGGGACCCACTCGCAGGAAAAAGCTGGGCTAGCGGTGGTTGCGGGGGCCCACCCCGGGCGCTGCTTCCGCATTTTGGACCCAGGTCCACTGGTGAGCAGTAACAGCAGCAGCCATAGCCAGGCCAGCGGGGTCCCCTTCTATCTATCCAGTCATTTCTAGGTGAGATTTACGATGTATGCTAGCGAAGGGACAAGAGATGTCTATGGCCTTTGAAAACCATAATCCTGAAAGTCACACTTTTTCCAAAGCGCCTCCCTCCCAGGTTCTTCCCAGGAGCAGCACAGTCACAGCAGGAGAATCTGCACCGCGGGAGCGCCGCAGTGGTCCGCGGAGGGACCGGGCCAAAGACCTGGGACCGCGGGGCGGGGGGCGCGGCGCGGCTCACCTGCCAGGCTGTTGTAACAGTCGATCTCGATGGCTTCCACTGTCTTGCTCTGCTCCTCCGAGAGGCGGCCGGGCTTGGGGGCCCCAGCCGGGGAGGCCGCGCGCGAGTCCTGCTCCCGTTCCCCGGGGGGCGGCAGCAGCCCCTTCAGCTCCAGCAACGCCCGGTGGTATTTGCCGATGGCTTCACGGAATTTCTTGTCCTTGTAGCACTGCGCCCCTTGGCTTTTGAACTCGTGCGCTCGCCGGATGAGCTCGGCCGGCTCGGCCGCCGCCCCAACCTGGCCCCGCGCCGGGGCTCCTCCGCCGCCGCCCGGGACGCACAGCGGCGGCGGTGGCCGCTGCCCCTCTCCGGCCGCTGGCGGGCTCGGGTTCCCCTTGGCCCCAGACGCCGAGCCCTTTCTCTCCATTCGGCCGCCGCCCCGGCGCCTGGTGCGCGCCGCGATCTGCCCGCCGCCGCCGCCGCCGCGCCTTCCTGGGTTTAAAAGCCGCGGGCGCCGGCCCCGCGCCTCGCAGGCTTCGTGGCGGCCGTGACACCCCGCGGCGGTCTGGCGCCCCGCACTCCCATTCTCCCCGCTGCTGCCAGAGGCTGCTCCCGCCGCCGCCGCTGCCGCTGCCGCCGCCTTGGACGCCCGCCCCTCCCCCGCCTCCCCTCTCCAAGCCGCCCGCTCCCGCCCTCCTCCCTCCGCAACCTGCGGGCGGCGGGGGCCGGTGCTCGCGGGCCCGGGGCTAGCGCTGCGGGGAGACCGTGGCCCCGAGTGGGGTGGCGGGGATGGTCGCTGACCCGGAAGAAGCTTGGCTGGCCCAAAGGAGGGGAGGATTAATGACAAAGACGGCCCCGCTTTTTCCCATTCAATCCCGCTCTCCGAGGCGCGCCTCGTCTGAAAGGCGGCTGGGTGGCGGGGTGGAGGTGTAGGGGGAAGGGGAGTGCGTGTGTGTGTGTGTGTGTGTGTGTGTGTGTAGGGGTGGGGGCGGCGGCGACGAAATGCGTGCAGAAATAGATTTCTTAACTACAAGAAAAGGTGCAGCGGGGAACAAGGGGCGCAGGCGCAAGCCGTAGCTTTTAGTTCTTTGCAGTAAGGTGTTAATATTTTTAAGGGGGCAGGGCCTCCTTTCTGTGGATCCAGGTTGTCGCTGAGGTGTGTCTTGGTGTGTGTGGCCGTTGGGGCGTCCAGAACGCCGCGTGCTGTACAGCGTGTGGGGCGCCGTATTCTGGGAGCCTGTGTGTGCGTGCGCTGTGTATGCGCAGCTGTGCAGAATGAATCACAGACATCAGAGATGGAGAGCACCTGTTACTGTGGGTCATCGGGTTGGCGTGTGTCCGGTCTAGTTTCCATTTACAGGACAGTTCTGTGCCCTTCCTCAGGAGGTCCCATTCCTTTCTTCTTTTGGTCAATTCTGAGTGTCAGCTGTCTACTGGGAATTTGCTAAGGCTAAGAGGCAAAGATAGGCAAGTCACTCCCCTGACCTCAAGAAACTCCCAGTCTACAGGCAAAGATACACCACCAACCGGGAGAGTCTCTGGACCAGGTACAGATGGTGTCTGTCACTGGGGAGGAACGAAAAGTGCTGTGCAGCCCTGAGGAGGGGAGGGAGAGGTAGCTTTTTGAGTAGTGGTAGATCAGGAGGCTTTATGGAGGAAATAGCATTTGAGGACCTTGAAGCCTGAGTAGGATTTGACATGAGGAAATAGAAGGAAGTGGCATAGCCGGAGTGAGGAAATCCAGCGGAAGTCCTGATGTTTGAAATCTCAGGTGCATTTAGGGCATAGTGGTTTGATTTTATGGCCTAATGAGAAGTAGTAGGAAATGATTGGGTTGCATTATGGGGGCTTTTGGATGAAGAATTTCGATCTGATTTTGGAGGCAATGGAGAAGCCTGACATGTTTTTTAGTGCCCTCCCCTCCTTAATGTTAAGAAAAAAAAAAAAAAGATTCTAGAGCACCGGTTGTCAGAGTGCTGTTCACAGACCTGCAGTGTCAGCATCACCTGGGAAACAGTCAGAAATGCAAATCCTAGGATCCTACTCCAGACCTACGAAATCAAACTCTGGGGGTGGATCTCAGTTAACCAGTATATTGGTTCAGATATGCTGCTTTAAAACCTTGCTATTCAAAGTGCAGACCTTGGGCCAATATCATCAGCATCACAGGAGAACCTATCAGAAATGCAGAATCTGAAAATCCCATACCTACTAACCCAGAAGCTGCATTTTAACGAGCGTACTGGGTGATTTGTTTACCTATTAAAGTGTGAGAAACACTGCTCTAGAGACTTTGGAAAATACAAATAAAGTATAAAGAACCCCCCGGTCTATACCCAGTTGTATTCTTTGTTAATATTTTGATGTAATTCCTACCAGTTGTTTTCTAGGCATCTATATTTTTAAAAAGTGCTCTTTTAGCAAACATAAGTAGTATGGAACAATATACACAATTCATTTACTGTTTTGTTGTTGTTGTTTTCTTTTCTTTCTTTCTTTCTTTTTTTTTTTTTTTTTTTTTTGAGTCAGGGTCTTTCTCTGTCACCCAGGCTGGAGTGCAGTGGCATGATAATTGCTCACTGCAGCCTCAAACTCCTGGGCTCAAGGGATCCTCTCACCTCTCACCTTATCCTCGTGAGGAGTTGCAACTGTAGGTGCACACCACCACCCCTGGTCGATTTTTTTTTTTTTTTTTTTTGTAGAGACAGGGTCATGCGATGTTCCCCAGGCTTGCTTCCTGGGCTTTTTACTTTACATTATATGTAATTAAATATTCTTTTAAAACCTCATTTTTAACATTCTGTACAATATTCCATTGTAAGTGGCCAGGTGCAGTGGCTCATGCCTGTAATCTCAGCACTTTGGGAGGCGGAGGTGGGCAGCTCACCTGAGACTAGAAGTTCAAGACCAGCCTGGCTAACATGGTGAAACCCCATCTCTACTAAAAATACAAAAACCAGCCGGGCGTGGTAGTGGATGCCTGTAATCCCAGATACTTGGGAGACTGAGCAGGAGAATCGCTTGAACCCGGGAAGCAGAGGTTGCAGTGAGCCCAGATTGTGCCATTGCACTCTAGCCTGGGTCACAGGGGGAGACTCCATCTCAAAAAAAAAAAAAAAAAAAAAAAAAATTCCATTGTAAGTGTACCGTAGTGTACCTAAGCATTCTTCTATAGTCAGGCAGATTTTGCTATTATAAATAACACTGAGATAAAAATAATAGATACCACCTCCATATAGTATTTACATTGTGCCAGGCATTGGGTTAAGCACTTAACATATAATAATCCACTGAATCTTCATAATAACTTAGTGAAATCAGTGCTATTGTTGTCCTCATTTTAGACACCAAGACACAGAGACTTGCCTGAGATTACACTGCTAATGAGTAGTGGAACTGGGACTTAAACCCAAGAAATCTGGCTCCAGAATCTATGCTCTTAACTATCTTTATACTTAAATTTTTGTCCAAATTTATTTTTTCTTACAAAACATTATTTCAAGTTTTAATAAAGTCTCGAAGCACATTGTCAACTTGCTTTTCAGAGAGATTGTACTAACTCGTGCTCCCGTCAGCAAAGTGCTAGTTTCACCGCCTCCTTGCCAACACCAAGGGTGAGCTCTTAAGAAATATTTTCTAATTTGATAAATTAAAAGTGTATATAGAATTAACTGAGATAGCTCTAATTATAAAGGTGAAAAATTTTCACATATACAGTTGTCATTTATAGAGAACCTAGGGCTTTTATTTGGACACAATTTTAGTGTGCTAAATTATATCTTATATTTTATATTTCTTTACTTTCCTAAATGCTTTGACATTTTTCATCTCATTTGATCCTCACATTATTCCTGGAGAAGGTAGATGATTCTCTGCCCACACAGTGCATTTGCAGTGGTATCTTACAAGTGAGACATCATATAAGTTCAGTGGTTAAAAGATTCTAGACTCAGACCAGTGTTAGCTGGAATTCTATCTTGACTATTTCCTGGACAACTTATTGAACTTCTGAAAACTTAATTTCCTCATTCATTAAATAGGCCTACTACTTATTTCATAGGGTTGTTGTGAAGCATATCATAAGTGCTCGACAGATAGTAACTTTAATTATTGCTCATTAAATCCTGTCATTATTGGATCCCATAAGAATGTAATGACAGAACTCCAGTAAATTAATAAATATTTGCCAACCGCCGGCTCTTTTTACTTTAAGGTATTGCATCAGGTAGAGCAAAGAGAAGAAATTGGAGGTTGGGCACTCTGAATTTTTGTTGTTACCAGTCCCTAAAATAACTTAGGACAGGCTACAGGAGGCAAATGTTGGATAAAGACCCAGGCCTGGGATTTGGCTCCTGTCAGAAATAAGACATTAATTGGGTCACAGTGGTCACAACCATTTAAAGGTAAGAAATACTGACATGCCAAATTGCTTTATTTTCCCACTGTGTGCTGGCTTAATGGTACAGTATCTCACTCTTAGATTTTGGGTTTGAGGACAAGGCTATGAGAAACATGTAACCCATGTGGTACCACCCTGTGTGTGAGGCAGAACTCAGCACAAGAGCTTAGTAGTAGGTCTGATAAAGGCAAGCATGAACAAGGAAGGGAGGGAATAGTAAGAGCGGTAGCATGGAGTGAGGGTAGAATTACCATGCCCATCTGTCCCGCTCCACAGAGTTGTCTGTGTATGTCTAGAATTGTTCTGTTTGCTTGTTGTTAGTATGCTTCTGTCTCTGTTTAAGCCACTCATTGGTAAACGTGTTCTGGCTTCCCAGAAATGGTCTTCTCCCTTCAAATGGAATTAAATAAATGCCAACAAGAATTTCTTAAACATTCTTTCATTAACCATTGGCCATGTGCAGAGCACTATTTTAGGAAGTGAGAAAAGACCCAAATGACAGAAAATCTGAGCATGAACTTAAGAGTCAGAAACTCAGTGCTTCTCCACGTATGTTTATAGCAGCACAGTTCACAATTGCAAAGATGTGGAAGCAACCTATGTGCCCATTGACTAATGGGTAGGTAAATAAAATGTGGTATGTATACACCATGGAGTACTGCTCAGCCATTAAACAGAATGAAATAACGTCTTTTGCAGCAACTTGGATGGAGCCAGAGGCCATTATTCTAAGTGAAGTAACATAAGAGTGGGAAAGCAAAAAACATATGTTCTCATATATAAGTGGGAGCTAAGCTATGAGTATGCAAAGACATACAGAGTGGTATAATGGACTTTAGAGACTCAGAAAGGGGAGAGTAGGGAGGGCCTAGGGATTAAAAAAACAAACAAACTCTACATTAGGTACAATGTGTAATAGATACCACCTACATATAGTATTTACATTGTGCCAGGCATTGGGTTAAGCACTTAACATATAATAACCCACTGAATCTTCATAATTACTTAGTGAAATCAGTGCTATTGTTGTCCTCATTTTAGACACCAAGACACAGAGTCTTGCCTGAGATTACACTGCTAATGAGTAGTGGAGCTGGGACTTAAATCCCAGAAATCTGGCTCCAGAATCTATGCTCTTAACTATCTTTATACTTAAATTTTTGTCCAAATTTATTTTTTCTTCGGTGATGGGTACACTAAAATCTCAGAATTCACCACTATACAATTCATGTAACAAAAAACTACTTGTACCCCAAAAGCGATTGAAATAAAAAAATACTAAAAATATAAAAAAGCATCTCAGTGCTTCTCAAACTTTAATGTGTATATGAATTGCTTGGAGACCTTATTAAAATGCAGTTTTCTGACTGTTAATTTAGGCTGGGGCCCAAGATTATGTTTCTTTTTTTTTTTTTTTCTTATTTTGAGACAGAGTCTCACTCTGTCACCCAAGCTGGAGTACAATGGCATGATCTCAGCTCACTGCAACCTCTGCCTCCCGGGTTCAAGCAATTCTCCTGACTCAGCCTCCCGAGTAGCTGGGACTACAGGCATGTGCCACCATGCTCAGCTAATTTTTTTGTATTTTTAGTAGAGACGGGGTTTCACTGTGTCTTGATCTCCTGACCTCGTGATCCGCCTACCTCGGCCTCCCAAAGTGCTGGGATTATAGGCGTGAGCCACCGCGTCCCGCCCCAAGATTATGTTTCTAACAAGCTGTCAGGTGCTGCTGATATTGTTGGTCCATGGACCACATTTTGAAGAGCAAGTGTTTAGAGGGAAGGGAGTGTAGGATACAGTAAATTCCTCTTCAAAGTTTAGCCTGTTAACTCCCTTTAAAATTCAAGAGGGAGAAAAATTGTTAAGTACGATGAGCTCTGAGTTCCTCTTCAAAGAACCAATATGTCAGTATGTTTAGCTTCCCTGTTCTTTGTTTTCCATTTTAAAGTTTAACTTCCTTGTTCTTTGTGCCTCTTTGACCCTAGTTTCAGTAAAGAACCCCCTCCTAGCCTCTGTCACCTCTTTTGTCTGTAGTCATCCTTAGTCACCTGTTCTGTCCTTAGTCATTCTTAGTCACCTGTTCTGTAACCATCCTTCCCAACCTACCAGCAGAAACTACTCACCCTGCCACTCTGGCTTGTACCCTCACTCTCTTTAAAACAGGCAATTGGAATTAGCTTAGACTGTGCTCTTGCCATTGCTCCATCCATGAGACGCATCCTTCTATACAATTAAGTTGCCTTGCTGAGAAAACTTTTGCCTGAGTGCTATTTTCACTTGGTGGCACCGAGCATTTACTTCCAACAGGAGGCTCAATACCTTCCCTTCTTTCCTAATCTCCACCTTTTCCCAGAGAGGGGTTGTTTACAGATTGACCAGATTCTAGGGAATCAATTGATCCATGTTTAACATGAACAGAGTTATGAACCTCCATTCAGCTTTCTCTTAATGCAGCAGGAATAGGTAAGCTGAATCAGGGCCTTCCCTTGGGATCTGGCCATATTTTCTCTTCCTCAAATGCATAGCTAAGTGTACATTTTTTGCTTGCATCTTGTTTAATGTGGCAGGAAAGAAAGTGAGATCTTGGTATGTCACAGGGAGACGAAGGCCCTTGTGGGCCTTTAGTATAGGCTGCTTGCTCTAACTTTGTTTTTTTGTTTTGTTTTTTTTTGGAGACCGAGTCTTACTCTGTTGCCCAGGCTGGAGTGTAGTGGCATGATCTCGGCTCACTGCAAGCTCTGCCTCCCCTGTTCAAGCAATTCTTGAGCCTCAGCCTCCCGAGTAGCTGGGACTACAGGCACATGCCACCACACCCAGCTAATTTTTGTATTTTAGTAGAGAGGGACTTTCACTATGTTGGCCAGGCTGGTCTCAAACTCCTGACCTCAAGTGATCCGCCCACCTCAGACTCCCAAAGTGTTGGGACTACCGGCGTGAGCCACCGTGCCTGGCCTCTAACTTTGTTTTTGAAAGAGAGTTCTACACTAAGAAATTGGGCATTTATTCAGGTAACTATAAAGTGATATTTTAATTTCTCATCTGTCAGTGGCACATGCATATATGGATTCTTCATGAACCTCATGAAGGAGAAAGATGACTGGGCCACGTGGCAAGTTTCTAGTACTCATAGTACTTTGGCCCAATGTCATCAAAACCTGTCTCTTCTATCCTAACAAGCTAGCCTTGAACATACCCCAGTGAATCCTCTAGATGCTCATACCACTAGCGGAACAGCTCATTACTGCTGAGATATGCTGGAAGATTTCCTAGAGAAGTGTGTGGAACTGTTTTGAAGGAAAGACCTTTGCATGGTCAACAGTAGAAGGCACAATGTTTGTTTTCAGGCTTCAAGCATTGTGCCTGCCCCACTTCTGGATCTTGTTTCCGCTTCTTGGAGCCTTTGACTCTTCTGCTACCCACTGGTCTTGGAAGACCGGAGGCCCCTTTCTCTCCACACGCACTCTGGAGCTTGCGTACCTTCTAAACAGATGGCTTGTGCTGCTTTGTCTCTTCCTTCAGCTCAATTTCTTGAGCATATGTGAGACATGTATTTGAATATCTTTTGTACTGAGCTAAGCTCTTCAGGGTTTAGTCACATGATAACCAAATCAAAGCTATTTTGGGGATGTTTTTCTAATTGCATCAAACTTAAAATTTACCTGACAAAATTATAGCATTTTCATTATCAGTTGTTATCCATATTCAATCTTCAAATATTCCTCTACGGGAAAGCAGGAGATTTTTGAGTACTGTGTGTCCAGATGTAGCTAATGTGAGATTCATATTTTCATTCATTCTACCTTCTGCCCACAACCCCAACCCAACAACAGATTTCTCTATGATTCCAAAGTCTGGTTCAGCCTGACCTTATTTAGAAAAATAAGCCCTCTCTACCTATCTCCATTGTCTCCTACCACCCAATCCATTCTCTGACTGCCTCATCTCCAGTATCAATTGAAGCCCTCCTTGGGGCCATGATATCATTTATTTGGATCAGCTACCAACCTTCCTTAGGACACTCTTCTTTCCCCTGTTCCATGTGGTCAGGTGGAACTGTCAATCATGGTGTCCTCTAGCTCCCTGCACTGCCCCTGTCACCCCGCCACTTGTTAGTACCTATTCCAGGCTTGAGCCCATCGTGTTACTCTATCTTCCTACGCCATAGTGATTGCTTTCAGGGAGAAGCACATGGACAATCAGAGTTTTCTGTGAGATTTATATATATAGACATTGGAAGAGAGAAATTCTTTTTTCTATTCTTTTATACTCATTAAAACATAGTTTATTAATTTATTCTTAACTTTGTATTATGGACAAATTTAAACATATACACAAAAAAGAATGGCATAATGAATCTTTAAGAACCTATCACCCAGCTTACACAGTTATCAACAACCAATGTTTATTGCCATATGTTTAGTTTTCCAGATGTACTATTCTTATATCTCTATGCCTTTGTACTTACCGTTTCCTATGTGTTTCATGTTTCTGTATTTCTCATTTGCTTGCTCTTAGAATATTAGGTCTTCCAGTCAAAGTCACCCAGATTTGCCAAAAGAGCTGGCACAAATGTCACTTCCACTATGAAGTCCCACTGACTTCCATATACAAGGTTGGTGTTCATTCTGCTATGTTCCGGTAGCTCCCTTTTCATGCTTTTATACTGCATAGCACTTATTTATTCAACATTCATTCAACAAACTTCTATTGAAATATTTCACTGTTTTAGGTGTTGGGGATCAATGAATAAAAAAGCCAAAAATTGTCACCTTTGTAGAATGAGGGAAGACTGAAAATAAACATCATAAATAAATAAATAACATAGGCTGTTAGAATGTGATAATTGCAGTGGGAAAATAGCTTAAGTGGAATTGGGTGTGTGTGTATGTCTTCACATTTTAAATAAGGAAAATAAGATAAGCCATACTCATTACACTGCATAATGGTTATCTGCTTGTTTTTTTGTCTCTACAACTAGACTGTAGCTATTTGAAAGCAGGGATTGTGTCTTATTCTTTTTGTAGCCAAGCACTTAGTATATATATTAGCAAGCATTCTGTAATGGTTGTGGAATAAATGGAAAAAACAGAAGAATACAAGACACCAACTCTAAATACTGTTGGTGTCAAGGAAGGTTTTTTTTGTTTGTTTTTTGTTTTGTTTTTCTGAAATGGAGTTTCACCCTGTCACCCCAGGCTGCAGTGCAGGAATGCCATCACTGTAACCTCCACGTCCCGGGTTCAAGTGGTCCTCCCACCTCAGCCTCACAAGTAGTTGGGATTACAGGCATGTGCCAGTATGCCTGGCTAATTTTTGTATGTTTAGTAGAGATGAGGTGTTGCCATGTTGGCCAAACTCCTGACCTCAAGTGACCCGCCTGCCTCTGCCTCCCAAAGTGCTGGGATTATAGGTGTGAGCCACTGCACCTGGTCTGTTTAATTTTTTTTAAGGATAGTATAGGTACATGGGAAAAAATTCAAACAGTACTCTACATAATGGAATATATATTAAAAATACTACGTGTTCCTTCGCCCCTGGCGCCAGCCCTCCAAAATCCTTCCCAATGGCATCCACTCTTACTTGTTTTTTATGTATCACTCCAGAGATAGAGATTATCTGTCTCTCTAGCTTTCAATGTAATATATCTTCAATAATAAGTATTATCTTGGAAATCACTATATTTCAGTATACAGAACTGATACATTTTAAAATATAGCTATATAGTATGTGTTTTTATGAGTGCATCAGAATGTATTTCATCAGGCCTAAGTCGATGGGTATTTAAGTAGTAAAAAAGATGTTTTGGTGAACCACTTAACTAGTTGAAAAGTTAGGTTGCAGTGTGACTCTGATGCATCAAATCTTTCATATTTAACTAAGTCAGTAGCTTACCTGTTGGGGAGAAGGCCAGTCTCTACACCTCTGTGTGTATCACTTAATTTCACCCATACCCATGAGGTTGTTATTCCGAGGCTCAACTTAGAAGAAGTTCGAGGTTTTCAGAGGTTCTGTAATTTAACCAAGGTCATATAGTTTGGAAGCAGGTCTGCCTTACCCCAAAGACCATGCTTTTTGCCTCCCTTAGAGTTTTTGGTATTCCTGAAATAAAGAGGATCTCTGCAGAATGCCTGGTGGATGCTCCTGGATGATCTTTGATTCTTTCTAATCTGAAGATGCTCCAACACTGTGCCACCCTCTGCTATCCATTCCCTGTCTTTTTCTGTTGGCTTTATGTCCTGGTTGACCTCTGCACCAGTTGGGCTCTTCACCCTCTTATTGAGGGTCAGCTTTGGCAAAAGGGAGGCACCAACGTGAGACTGGAGGATGAGAGAAGAGAAATTAACATTTTATTCCCACTTTCTCCCTGCTTTGACACCAAGGTTTTGGCAGGGGTCAATTTGTGTCACTATTATAACTGGGTGGGAGGGGGGCCTTCCTCCTTGCGTCTACCTCTTAATGGGTTCTGGTAATACAATTTATTTCTCCCTTCCCTTCCCTTTCCCTCCCCTCCCCTCCTCTTCCCTTTCCTTCCTTTTTTTTTTTTTTTTTTTTTTTTTTTTTTTCCTCCTAAATATCTTCCCTCTCTTGCTAGTCTCTGGATACTTCACTATTCTTTCTTGGTTTCTTTAACCATGCCCACACTTCTATAAATAGTCTTTGTATTAAAAGTCTCTTCAGATGAACCATTCATTAGTTAGATTTTTGTCTTCTGTCATAATCCTATTATAAATGCTATTTTAAGATATAATGTCTTCCAGGAGAACTTTAAAGACCTGATGCTATAAGGTTCAGTGACATTAATCTCTAATGGTAAAATTTCAGGCTAACTAAGGGTAATTGGAACTTTTAACTCTCAAATTCTGTGTACTTGGCAGCAGCCTATTTGGCCAAGTGCTAAGACTGGCTCTGCTGTTGGTTATATGTAGTTTTTTTGGTTATTGTCTTGTTCCTCATAACTTTATATGAAACTCTGATCCTATAACCTTGGGTTTCCATTAGCAGGCATTTAACATTTTAGCAGTCTTTTTTAAATCCCCCAATCCTGCCAATCACACTACTTTTTTTCCTACAGAATTGCTAGAGAGATACTTTAGTTATCTATAGCTGTGTAACACATTATCCCCAAACTTAGCACCTTAAAATATCATTTATCATTTTCAAACAATCTCACGGTCTCTGTGGGAGTCTCTTAGTTGCATAGTTTTGGTTAAAGTTATTTTAAGATGTTGCAGTCCAGTTGTTGGCCAGGACTAACGTTATCTGAAGGCTCCACTAGAAGAGATTCCAGCTCCAGCCTCAGTCACATAATTGTTGGCAAGCCTCTGTTCCTTGCTGGCTATTGGCTGAACATCTTGGCATCTTGATGATCTTCTGCATCATAGGCCCTGAGTGTCCTCACAATATGGTACCCAGCTTCCCCCAGAGCAAGAGATCTAAGAGATCCATAATCTTTTAAAACTGAGTCTTGGAAATGATATATCATCACTTCTGATGCACAGTTGACCCTTGAAGAATGTGGGGGGCAGTTAGGTGTGCTGACCTCTGTGCAGTCAAAAATCCTCATACAATTTTTGACTCCCCCAAAACTTAACTAAAAGCCTACTGTTGAACAGAAGCTTTATGATAACACATAAACAGTTGATTAACACATCTTTTTTGTTATATGTTTTACATACTGTATTCTTACAGTAAAGTAAGCTACAGAAAAGCTAATGTTATTAAGAAAATTGCAAGGAAAATATATTTACTATTCATTAAGTAGAAGTGGATTATCATAAAGGCCTTCATCCTTACCATCTTTATACTGAGTAAGCTGAGGAGGAGGAAGAAGAAGAGGTGTTGGTCTTGCTGTCTCAGGGGCGGCAGAGGAGGAAGTGGTGGAGGAGGTGGAAAGGAGGTGAGAAAGGCAGACACACTTGGTGTCATTCTGTGGAAATACATCATAATTTTTATCTGACATTTTTCCTTTTCTGTTTCTCTAAAAATGTTTCCTTGTGGCACCAATCCTTCTTCAACCATTTGCTTTAGTTTCAGTGCCCATATCATGGAAGGGTCCATATGATGAAAGAAGTCAAAGACAGTCTTGAACAATTGGAAACCTGCCAGATTTTCTAATGTCAATTAATTTTCTGGCACTGCTTCTTCTACTATGTCTTCTTCCTCATCATCTAGCACTGGTTTGGAAGCACTCAGCTCCATCAAGTCATCTTTATTAATTCCTCTGGTTTGGTATTTAATCGCTCTTGAATTTCTCTGAGATCCGTATCTTGAAACTCTGTATCCATTACTTTTTTTTTTTTTGCCATACCCACAATCTCTTTTCATGATTTCCTCAATTGGCTCTGTTGTAATTCTCGTGAAGTCATGCACAGCATCTGGACACAATTTTCTCCAGCAGAAATTTATTGTTCCAGGCTTGGTAACTTTCACAGCTTTTTCTGTAACACTGATGACATCTGCAATGGTGTAATTCTTCTAGACTTTCATGATGTTCTCTCCGTTGGGGATTTCTTCCTCAGCACTAACAATCCTTTCCATAGAGTACCATATTTAATAAGCTTTAAAGGTCCTTATGACCCCCTTATCTAGAGGCTAAATTAGCAACATTGTGTGTGGGGGCAAGTAGACCACTTCAACACCTTTAGTGTTGAACTCATAGGGTTCTGAGTGGCCAGAGGCAATGTCCAATATCAAAAGAACTTTAAAAGGCAGTCCATTACTGGCAAGGTGCTTTCTGACTTCAGGGACAAAGCATCAGTGGACCCAATCCAGAAAAAGTGTTCTCATTATCCAGGCCTTCCTATCAACCAAAAGACTGGCAGCTGGTGTTATCTTTTCAAGGCTCAGGGGTTAGCAGGTTTATAGGTAAGGGCAGTTATGATTATAAACCCATCTACATTTCCATAAAACAGTAGAGTTAGCCTGTCCCTTCCCGCCTTAAATTATTGTGCTCACTTCCCTTCCTTATTAATAAATGTCCTTTGTGGCATTTAATTTTTAAATAGGGCAATTTTATCTGCATTAAAAACCCATTCAGGCAAATATCCTTTCTCCTGAATGATTTTTATTTCTTTCTGGTTTTTGTTTTGTTTTGCTTGAGACAGAGTCTAACTCTGTCGCCCAGGCTGAAGTGCAGCGGCGAGATCTCGGCTCACTGCAAGCTCTGCCTCCTGGGTTCACGCCATTCTCCTACCTCAGCCTCCCAAGTAGCTGGGACGATAATTTTAAAAATTACCCGCCACCACGCCCAGATAATTTTTGTTTGTATTTTTAGTATAGATGGGGTTTCACCGTATTAGCCAGGATGATCTCCATTTCCTGACCTTGTGATCTGCCTGCCTTGGCCTCCCAAAGTGCTGGGATTACAGGCGTGAGCCACCGCGCCCGGCCAGTATGAGTACCACATTCATAATGACATAAATTCATCTAGTACTTTGTGACTTATTAAGCATTTTAGCCTCATTTAGATCCTTACAGTACTACCTCAATGTGTAAGGCGAGGCATTTTGTTTTGTTTTGTTTTGAGATGGAGTCTCGCTCTGTCGCCAGGCTGGAGTGCAGTGGCGCTATCTCTTCTCACTGCAACCTCCACCTCCCCGGTTCAAGCGATTCTTCTGCCTCAGCCTCCAGATTAGCTGGGACTACAGGCGCCCGCCACCACGGCCGGCTAATTTTTTGTGTTTTTAGTAGAGACGGGGTTTCACCGTGTTAGCCAGGATGGTCTTGATCTCCTGACCTCGTGATCCACCCGCCTCAGCCTCCCAAAGTGGTGGGATTACAGGCGTGAGCCACGGCGCCCAACCCTCCTCAATGATTTTCTTAATGGCATCTGGGAACTCATCTGCTGCTTCTTGGTCGGCAGAAGCTGCTGCTTCTATATTGACCTTCTTTTAAGTCAAATACCTCTTTGTAAAATCATCAAACCATCTTTTGCTGACATTAAATTTTCCACCTTTAGATCCTTCACCTTCCTTTTGATTTAAGTTGTCATATAATGACTGCACTTTTGCGGGCTGGGCGTGGTGGCTCACGCCTGTAGTCCTAGCACTTTGGGAGGCCAAGGCAGGCGGATCCTCTGAGGTCAGGAGTTTGAGACCCACCTCGTCAACAGGGTGAAACCCCATCTCTACTAAAAACACAGAAAAATTAGCTGGGTATGGTGGCAGATGCCAGGGATCCCAGCTACTTGGGAGGCTGAGGCAGGCGAATCGCTTGAACCCAGGTGGTGGAGGTTGCAGTGAGCCAAGACCATGCCACAGCACTCCAGCATGGGTGACAGAGCAAGACTCCCTCTCAAAAAAAAAGGACTGCACTTTTTTCTTGAATCATATTAGAGTTGATAGGTACACCTTTCTTATAGCAACCCTACTCCCACATAAAAGCTGGTTTTGTTGTTGTTGTTGTTGTTTTTGAGACAGAGTCTCACTTTGTCACCCAGGCTGGAGTGCGGTGGCATGATCTTGGCTCACTGCAACCTCCAATTCCCGGGTTCAAGCAATTCTCGTGCCTCAGCCTCCCAAGTAGCTGGGATTACAGACACATACCACCACACCCAGATAATTTTTGTATTTTTAGTAGAGACGGGTTTTGTCATGTTGGCCAGGCTGGTCTCAAACTCCTGACCTCAAGTGATCTGCCCACCTTGGCTTCCCAACGTGCTGGAATTACAGGTGTGAGCCACCGTGCCTGGCCTAAAAGCTGCATTTTAAATATGAGACAAAAAGCTATTTCACCAAAATGCTGGTATAGGTACAGTTGTGGCTTTGCCCATTTCCTTTCCTTTTCTTTTTTCTTTTTTTTTTTCTCTCTCTCTTTTTTTTTTTTTTTTTTTTTTTTGCGGTGTTCCTTATGCTGAATTCTTTTATTGTGAAATGGTGGGCAACTGCAGCCGCACACCTCAATCTACCATGCATATCAAGCAATGTAACTTTTTCCTGTAATGTCATGCCTTTTCTCTTGTTCTCAGGAGCACTTCTAGCATCACTAGTATCACTTCATATGGGTCCCATAGTGTTATTCAATGTTTATGATATTGCACTAAACAAGATGAAAAATACTTAAGAACCATGAGAGTCACTTTTTATTATGATACACAATTTACTGAAGGAGGAACTGCTCAAAAGGAGATGATTAGAGTGTTTTAAGTGACTACTTGTAACGCTTGAGCTCACCTCAATAACGAGAGAAGGTGGCTACAAAACTATTACAGTAGTATGATTTGTACTATTAATTTTACACATTTCTGATTTCATATTGCATCTTTTCATTTGTTTACATTTCTCTCCACTAAGAATGGTGCCATGCACAGTCTATAAGTGTTTATGTGCATTTTGATAAATTTTAACTTTTAATAATGGACTTGTATTTTATGGTAGTAAATGATAAAATAGACCAGTATTTACATATACTTATGCATTCATGACGTAGCTAACTTTTTTTTTTATATTTCTAGGCTATGTAGTTTGTCTGCAATTTTTGCAGATCTCCAAAAACTTTTCCAATATACTTACTGAAAAAAACTGTGTGTAAGTGGATCCATGCAGTTTATTATAATTTATTTTCATTTTTATTTTTTGAGACAGGGTCTGGCTCTGTCACCCAGGCTGTAGTGCAGTGGCATCTTGGCTCACTGCTGCCTCTTCTCCTGGGCTCAAGCAATCCTCCCACCTCAACCTCCCCAGTAGCTGGGACTATAGGTGTGTGCTACCACTAATTTTTGTGGGTTTTTGTTTTTTGTTTTGTAGAGATGGGGTTTTGCAATGTTGCCCAGGCTAGTCTCAAACTCCTGGGCTCAAGCGATCCTCCCACCTCCGCCTTCCAAGGTGCTAGGATTACAGATGTGAGCGACCACACCCCATCCCTATGCAGTTTAAACCTGTCTTGTTCAAGGGTCAACTGTATTCTATTGGTTACACCAACTAAATCTGGTGCAAGTGGTAGACCACATAACGTGTGAATACCAGGAGGTGAGAAATACTGAAGAGAGATTTTAGAGGCTGACTACCTCAAAAGAGAAGTAAACGTTATATTTTTTATTGCACTTAGCCACATGCCAGAGCTTAAGAGGCCATTTGTGTTATATCAAAAGAAAAAATAAAGTTGACCATTGATCACAATAATGTATACAAGTACACATTTTTATTACAAAGGTCAAGACATTGGAAGGAATTTAGAGCTCAAAGCTCTTTAGGCTTTTTGTTTTTCTGTAAATTTAACTTCTTACTTTTAAAGTAGAGCAACATTTTTAAGATGTTAAAATATCATTGGCTCCTGGAAAATTTCTTTGAAGCTACTCTGATGATAAGAAGGGTTCATAAGATTGTTCTGTCAACCACTACCAAGTAGCTGGGATTACTGGGAGGCACCTCCATGCCCAGCTAATTTTTGTATTTTTAGTAGAGACGGGGTTTCACCATGTTGGCCAGGCTGGTCTCGAACTCCTGACCTCGTGATCCACCCACCTCGGCCTCCTAAAGTGCTGGGATTACAGGTATGAACCACCGCGCCCGGCCCTGAATAATATTTTATTGTATGTAATACTTTTGCTTATCTGTTCATCTGTTGATGGACATTTGGATTGCTTTCACCTTTTGGCTATTGTAAATAGTGCTGTTGTGAACATGGGGGTACAAATAGCTCTTCAAGACTTTGCTTTCAGTTGTTTTGGATTTATACCTAGAAGCTGGAGTGTTGGATCATGTGATAGTTTTATTTTTAATTTGGTGAGGAAAATCCGTACTGTTTGCCATAGTGGTTGCACCATTTTACAATCCACCAACAGTGCACAAGTGTTCCAGTTTCTCCACATCCTTATCAACATTTGTTATTTTCTGAGGTTTTGTTTGTTTGTTTGTTTTTGGCTAGTAGCCATCTTATTGGGTGCTCAGTAATATCTCATTGTGGTTTTGATTTGCTTTTCTCAGATAAGCAGTGATGTTGAGCATCTTTTCATATGCTTGCTGGTCATTTTTATGTCATCTTCAGAGAAACATCTATCCAAGTCCTTTGCCCATTTTTAAGTTGAGTTATTTGATGTTTTGTTGTTGAGCTGTAGGAGTTCTTTATATATTTTGGCAGTTAAGCCCTAATTAGATAATATGATTTGTAAATATTTAATCTCATTTTATAGATATCCTTTTCACTATGTTGATTCTGACCTTTGATGCACAAAAGTTAAGTTTGATGTAATCCCAACTGTCTATTTTTGCTTTAGTTATCTGTGCTTTGGTGGTCATAATTCAGAAATTATTGCCAAGACTAATGTTAAGAGATTTTTCCCTATGTTTTCTTCCAAGAGGTTTATAGTTTTAGATCTCATGTTTAAATTTTTAATCCATTTGAGTTAATTTTTGTATATAGTGTGAGACAGGTTTCCAACTTCATTCTTTTGCATGTGGATATCCAGTTTTCCCATCACCATTTGTTGAAGACTGTCATTTCCCCATTGAGTGGTTTTGTCAGTCTTGTCAAAGACCGTATACATGAGAGTTTATTTCTGGGCTTCATATTCTATTTCATTGTTTTGTCTGTCTTTGTGTCAATACCACACTGTTTTGATAGTATATTTGGAAATCAGAAAGTTTAAGTTCTCCATATTTGTTCTTTTTCAATTTTTTTTGTTGTTGTTGTTGTTATTTGAGGTCTCTTGAGATTCCCTATGAATTTTAGGATGG
Organism: Theropithecus gelada; assembly: GCF_003255815.1. Taxonomy (NCBI): domain Eukaryota; kingdom Metazoa; phylum Chordata; class Mammalia; order Primates; family Cercopithecidae; genus Theropithecus; species Theropithecus gelada. The sequence goes on along the minus strand of NC_037675.1, from coordinate 72,013,798 downwards.
ATTTTTCCATTTCTACAAAAAAAATGCCATTAGGATTTGATAGCATTTGCATTGAAGCTGTACATTGATTTGGATAGTAGGAACATCTAAATAATATTAAGTCTTCCAACCCATGAACAAGAAATGCCTTTCTATTTATTTCTATCTTCTTTACTCTTTTCAGCAATGTTTTATAGTTTTTAGTGTACAAGTTTTTCACCTTCTTAGTTCACTTTATTCCTAAATATTTTATTGTTTTTGACGCTGTTATAAATTGAATTGTTTTCTTAATTTCCTTTTCGAATTGTTCATTGTTAGTGTATAGAAATGCAACTGACTTTTATGTGTTAATTTTGTATCTTGCAATGTTGCTAAATTTATTGATTAGTTTTAATATATTTTCTCTCTCTCTCTCTCTCTCTCTCTCTCTGTCTCTGTGTGTGTGTGGGTATGTGTATATTCCTTAGAGTTTTCTATGTATAAAATTATGTCATCTGTGAACAGAGGTAATTTTACTTCTTCCTTTCTAATTTTGATACATTTTATTTATTTTTCTTACCTAATTGCTTTGGCTAGGATTTCCAATCTATGTTGAATAGAAGTGGAGAGAGTAGAAATCCTTGTCTTGTTCCTGATCTTAGAGGAAAAGCTTTCAGTATTTCACCACTGAGTATGATTTAGCTGTGGGCTTTTCATAAATGATCTTTGTTTTGTTGAGGCAGTTTCCTTCTATTCCTAGTTTGTTGAGTTTTGTTTTTTAATCATGAAAGTATATAGAATTTTGTCAAATGCTTTTTCTGCATTGAGATGATCATGTGTTTTTCCCCTTTCTTTCTGTTAATGTGGTGTATTACATGGGTTGATTTTTATATGTTGGAATATTCTTATATTTCAGAAATAAATCCCACTGGGCTATGGTGTGAATTTTTTTAAACATCTGACTGAATGCAGTTTGCTAGTATTCTCTTGAGGATTTTTGCATTAATATTCATCCAGGATATTGGTCTATAGTTTTGTTTTCTGGTGACTTTTTTTTTTTGGCTTTGGTTGCAGGGGTAATGCTAGCCTTATAGCCTCATAGAATGAGCTTGGAAGTATTCCTCATCTGCCATTTCTTAGAAGAATTTCAGAAGAAGTGGTGTTAATTCTTTAAATGTCTGGTAGAATTCTCTAGTGAAGCCCTCTAATCCTATACATTTCTTTGTTTAGAGGTTTTTGATCACGAATTCAACATCTTCTTATTGATCTTTCATATTATCTATTTCTTCATGATTCAGTCTTGGTAGGTTGTGTCTTTCTAGGAATTTATCCCTAGATTATCCAATTTGTTGGTGAAAATTGTTCATAGTATTATCTTATAATTCCTTTCATTTCTGTCATATTGGTTGTAATGTACCCCCTTTCAAAAATTTTGTTATATGAGTCTTCTCTTTTTTTTTTTTTGAGTAAATCTAGCTAATGGCCTGTCCATTTTGTTTATCTTTTCAAATGCGAATTCTTAGTTGTATTGATTTTTCCTATTGTTTCTCTATTTACTTTGTTTACCTCTGCTCTAATCATATTATTTGTTCCTTGTCATAGCTTTGGGTTTAGTTCTTCTTTTTCTAGTTTCTGAAGTGTAAAGTTAGATTGTTGATTTGAGATCTTTATTCTTTTTTAATATACACATTTACAGCTATAAACTTCTGTTGTGCTGGACCCATATTGATTCCATTGATTCATATTGATTCACAGAGGTTGAAGAAAAGACTAGAGACAGCAAACAAGACATAGGGTTTGTTGGGGACTTACATACATGGTGGTCCAGGACCAGTGAGCTAGACAGGCAAACCAGTCCCATTTGTAAAAAGCATGCATGTTATGCCACATTTTCATTTAGCAACCTCCACTTAACAACCTCCACTTGGCAACCTCCATTTAACCCAAAACAAAGGACCTTGATCCCCTGTACAGCCTACATTCGAAGGGATGACCAGGGGTTTGGATGTTCTTCATAGTTAAGGAGTGAATTTCCAGGTTGGCCACTCCTGAATTCCTTAGCTTGAAACTCTGAACACACATTCTTCCTAGACCATAGGGTCATTCTCAGGGTATGCTTGAGTTATTGCTGTCACATGTGTCTGCCATACAACTTCCCTCTTAGCACTGTTTTCACTGCATCCTGTAAGTTTTTGTATGTTGTGTTTTCATTTGCAGTTTTCTCAAGGTGTTTTCTAATTCCTCTTCTGATTTATTTTTTTGGCACATTGGTTGTTTAAGAGTGTGTTGTTTAATTTCCACGCATTTGTACATTTATGTTTTTTTTTTTTTTACAGTTATCAATGTGAATGTCCTTTTTTTTTCTTTGGGTCTTGCTGTGTCACCCAGGCTGGAGTGCAGTGGGAAGATCTCAGCTCACTGCAACCTCTGCCTCCCAGGATCAAGTGATCCTCCTGCCTTAGCCTCTTGAGTATAGTCATATACTATAGGGACTAGAGGCATGTATCACCATGCCCAGCTAACTTTTGTATTTTTGGTAAAGACAGGGTTTCACCATGTTGCCCAGGCTGGTTTTAAACTCCTGGACTCAAGCAATCCTCCTTTCTCAGCCTCCCAAAGTACTGGGATTACAGGTATGAGCCACCATGCCTGACTGAAAACATTCTTTGTGTGATATCAATGTTATTGAATTTGCTAAAACTTGTTCTGTGGCCTGATATATAGTCTCTGCTGGAGAATGTTCCACGTGCATGCAAGAAGCATTTATATCCTACTGTTGTTGGATGGAGTGTTCTGCTTATATCTGTTAGGTTCAATTGGTCTATAGTGTTGTTCAAGTCCTCTTATTGATGTTATTTGGTTGTTCTATTCATTATGAAAGTGACCTTTCTCCTTTTAATTCTGCCAAGTTTTGCTTCATATGTTTAGGAACTCTGATGTTTGGTACATAAATATTTGTGAGTTATATCTTCTTAGTGAATTGACCATTTTATCATTACATAATGCGCTCCTTTGCCTCTTGTAACAGTCTTTGATTTAAAGTCTATTTGGTCTGATATTAGTATAGCCACTGTTGCTCTATTTTGATTATCATTTGCAGAGAATATCTTTTCTCATCCTTTCACCCTCAACCTCTGCATGTCCTTAGATCTAAAGTGAGTCTCCTGTAGATAGCAGTTGGATCCTATTTTTAAAAACTGATATAATCAATTTCTGTTTCTTGATTGGGGAATTTAACCCATTTACATTTAAAGTAATTACCTATAGGGAAGGAGTTGTTATTGCCATTTTGTTCATTGTTTTGTGTATGTCTTATAGCTTTTTTCTTCCTCATTTCCTCTGTTATTGTCTTCCTTTATGTTTCATTTTTTTGGTAGCAAAATGATTGGATTTACTTCTCATTTTCTTCTGTGTATATTCTGTAGTTTTTTGTGGTTACCATTGCAGTTACGTAAGACATCTCAGTGATAGCCTTCTACTTTAAATTGATAACAGCTTAACTTCATTGCGGACAAAATTCTGCTCCTTTACAGCCCTACTCTCCCCAGATATTACTGATGTCACACATTACTTCTTTATATGTTGTATACTCATTAACACAGATCTATTTTTAAAATATTTCTTTCATTAATATTTCATGCACAAAAATTATAACACTATAGGTTTGTATATTTGTCTATATACTACCCTTACTAGAGAACCTTTTATTTTCATAGGGCTTTGTGTTGCTCTCTACATTTCAACTTTAAGGACTCCCTTTAGTATTTCTTGTAGAGAAGGTCTAGTAGTAATAAATTCCCTCAGCTTTTGTTTATTTTGAAGTCTTAATTTCTTCATAATTTTAGAACAGTTTGCCAGATACGGTTTTCTTGGTTGACCATTTTTTTTCTTTCATCACTTTGAATATCTTATGCCACTCCCTTCTAACCTGTAGTTTCTGCTGATAAATCTACTGATAATCTTATGGAAGTTTCCTTTTATGTGACAAATTGCTTTTCTCATACTTTCAAGTTACTCTCTTTGTCTTTGACTTTAGAGTTTGATTACAATGTGTTTTGGTGTGATTCTCTTTGGATTTATTCTGGTTAGGGTTCTTTGAGCTCTTGAATCTGTATGTTCTTCTTTTTCCTCAGATTTATGAAGTTTTCAGCCATTATTTCTTCATATAAGCTCTCTGTCCCTTTCTCTCATTCTTTTTCTGAGATTTTAATAATACATGTATTAGGCTTCTTGATAGTGTTTTGTAAATCCCTTGGGCTGTCTTCTCTTTTCTTCATTTTTTTTCTTCTTGCTCCTCTGACTCAATGACTTTACATGACCTGTCTTTGAGTTTGCTATTTATTTTGCCTGATCAAGTCTGCTGTTGGATCCTTCTACTATTTTTTAGTACAGTTATTATATTTTTCAGCTACAGAATTTGTTTGGTTCTTTTTTATAATTTCTGTCTCTTTGTTGATATTCTCATTTTGTTCGTGCATCATTTCCCTGATTTTACTTAGTTGCCTATCAGTGTTCGCCCGGTCCAGTGTTTGTTATCTTTTAGATAGTATCTTTATGATAGTGTTTGTTATCCTTTTGGTAGCATCTTTATGATAGTTATTTTAAATTCCTTTTCAGGCAACTCATAGATCACATTTCTTCAGAATTGATTTCTGAAGTTTTATTTGATACATTGGGCCATATTTCTCTGTTTCTTTGGATGTCTTAAAATGTTTTGCTAGAACTTGGCCATTTGAAGACCTTTCCCAGTCTTTGGTTTCATACAGGGAAAGACCTTCACCAATCAGCTCTGCTGGAGGATCTAGGACCTCTCAAACCTTTTCTGATCTTTTACTCCTTCTGGTGTCTGCCTGTGGAACTGCGACTCTAACCTGCTACTCACCTCTGTTTTTAGTGGCTTCCAAATGCTTGATCTGGTCCTGTCAGCACTGATTTCTGTTAGGTGAGACAGAAATGAATCCCTTGGGCAGCCCCCAGATAAGCCAGAACATTCAATGCATGGCTCATTCTTCTTTTTCCATCCCTGAGGGTGAAGCCTTGGAGTAAGGGGTTTCTCCGAAGTTGCTCAGGTTTATGCCACATAGAGGAAAGGATACAGATGGGCACGCCAGATGTTGCAAAATTGTCTATCTATTTTGCCAGAATCCCTTCTTGGTTTACAATGACCTGGGTGCTGTAGCTTCTCAACCTGTCTCTAGAGTTCTCACAGAGTTATTCTGATCTGTATATTGTTAACTCAGTGTCTCTGTGAGGAAAGGAGGGCCTGTATCTTCCTATTCCACCATCTTGCTGACAACACTCTCTCCCACTAAAACCTTTCCATCAATTCCCTTTGGATTTGAGTACCTGAATGGTATAATGTGGTTCCTTTGGTGTCCTAATGTTGAAACTAGGATGTCATCAAGGTTTAATGTGTGAAAGGGGCATTTCAGACCCAGCAAGAGACCTCTTTTCTGAACAGATGGCTATTTCCATGTTCCTCAAATTACACTGTTGACTACCACACATGTTTGAATTGTGTGGGATCACTCTGGTTGCCCTGTGAAAACTATGGAATATGGGTTCAGAATCATGGAGCTCCTGCATATGGCCAGATTTCCTTTCCCTTCTTTTTTACCCGAGATCTTTTCAGATCTGCAAAATTGCATCTGAACTCCTGCAGATTCTGCTAGTGCTACAACAGTCTGTCACCAGCCAAGCTAATCATCCATTATTTATTCCCTGTTCTTGCATTCTGCCCCAGCCCTCCCATATGTAGAGATGCTGAGACTTTGTTGGTAAACTCAGGACTAGAGTGTGGGCCTAAGAGGAAGGTATTTGGGCACAAGGGTGGGTAGGACAGAGAGAAAAAATTAGGATGAACATACAGCTTGATTTCCTCTTAACTCTCTTACAGGAACCAGATAATCTTACACTGGGAATGTAAAATACCTGACCTGTCAAAACCAGAAATTCAGGGCTCTCTAAACTCCTCCAGTAAATAAAAGTTTAGGTTCACTGGTGGGGATTAAATAGGCTATTTAAGGATAATATTGAGAGAAACATAAAAGCACATATACCACAGACAGAATTTATTAACAGTTTCCCTTCTTTCTTTACCACAGACAGAATTTATTAACAGTTTCCCTTCTTTCTTTACCTCTTTCCTTTTTTCTTTCTTCTTCAAGTCTTTTTTTTGAGATGGAGTCTTGCCCTGTCGCCTAGGCTAGAGTACAGTGGTGCAATCTTGGCTCACTGCAACCTCTGCCTCCTAGGTTCAAGCAATTCTCCTGCCTCAGCCTCCTGAGTAGCTGGGATTACAGGCACGTGCCACCACACCCAGCTAATTTTTGTATTTTTAGTAGAGACAGGGGTTTCACTATGTTGGTCAGGCTGGTCTCGAACTCCTGACCTCGTGATCTGCCCCTGTCGGCCTCCCAAACTGCGGGGATTACAGGCACAAGCCACTGCCCGGCCCAAGTCTTTCTTTACTTTGTATTTGCCAGCAGCTAAGTTGCATTGTAGTTGACAGATACATTTTATCTTCATTAAGTACTTTTCTGTGCTAAGAAGTAAAGAGACTGCATTGTTTCAAGTTGGCTGTTACTTTTTTTTTTTTTTTTTTGAGACGGAGTCTCGCGCTGTGTCACCCAGGCTGGAGTGCAGTGGCGCGATCTCGGCTCACTGCAAGCTCCGCCTCCCAGGTTCACGCCATTCTCCTGCCTCAGCCTCCGAGTAGCTGGGACTACAGGCGCCCGCCACCACGCCCGGCTAGTTTTTTGTATTTTTAGTAGAGACGGGGTTTCACCATGTTAGCGAGGATGGTCTCGATCTCCTGACCTCGTGATCCGCCCGTCTCGGCCTCCCAAAGTGCTGGGATTACAGGCTTGAGCCACCGCGCCCGGCCAGTTGGCTGTTACTTAAGTTTCAAAGTGAATTCCCTCTTTTCTGCCACATACTAAGTTGGCTCTGATAATGCTACTACTTTGTAATATGGGTTCATAACCATGGAGCTCCTGAATATGGCCAGATTTCCTTTCCATTTCTATTACAAAGTAGGAATGCTACTACTTTATAGCATTAACAGAGCCAACTTAGTATGTGGAAAAACAGAAGGAAGGTCTAAAGAAGAATTCAGAATCAGAATCGTTAGATCTGAATTGTGGGGCTGAAGAGCCGTTCAAAGTTGTTGTGGGAATTGGGGCCTCTCAGACAACTAGTTAGAGGGAAAGTACAAAAAAAGAGGCCAAGTATTCATTTTCTAGTCTAACCCATTAGCCTAGAGACTTTTGGGAGTACCATACTCAGGATTTATTTAAAATGTATTTTTAAAAATTATGGTTACTTCCTTTACCAATCCTCTTTCAGTTAAAAAAAAAAAAAAAAAAACCAGAGAAAGGTGAAATATTTTTCTTTCTTTTTTTTCTTTTTGTCCCGATATATCTGGGGTTTGGAATTCTTCCTGAGCACTAACAAGGAAATCTAGCCAGCCTTATGCTTCTTTGAGCCAAAAGAAGAGCCAATAGAATACTGCTTGGTGAAGCAGAGGCTGCCATTGGCAAAGGAAGCTTCTACTGTATGGAAAGGTGCTAGATTCTTCCAGAATCTAGCTGGGGAGAGTGGGGTGACTCAGTCCTTTTCCTGTACCTTTAGGGTTGAAAAATAAACCTTTCTGCCTCATTTTGGTTCTGAGCCAACCTGTAATGTTTTACCTGCCCCTTCCTCCTGAGCTACTTCCAATGCTCAGGCCAAAGAACTTGTTAAACCAAGTTGAATATAAAGTTTCTAAACTTAAATATCCTAATATTATAGAGTCAATATATAATTCAAAGCCATAATTTTAGCAGTATATCTTATGTGAAATAAAGTGTGATAAGCCGCCTTGTTATAAGAACAAATCACGGAATCTTTGTATAGATGGCCGGGGTGAGTAAGGGAAGAGGGTCCTTAGAGGTCACCTAGGCCGACGTGTGGTGATTACAGTGAAGTCTCTGAAGTTAGACTTTTCATATTCAAATCCTGGTTCTGCCACTTGTCACTTGTGTTCATTGAGCAGGTGACAACTTCTCTAGGCTTCAGTTTCCTTCTCTTAAAAATGGGGACAATTGGCTGGGTGCAGTGGCTCATGCCTGTAATCCTAGTGCTTTGGGAGGCCAAGGTTGGCAGATTGCTTGAGCTCAGGAGTTTGAGGCCAACCTGGGTAACATGATGAATCCCCATCTCTACAAAAAAAAAAAAAAAAAGTTAGCCAGGCGTGGTGGCTTGTGCCTGTAGTCCCAGCTATTTGTGGGAGCTGATGCAAGAGGATCACTTGAGCCTGGGAGGTTGAGGCTGCAGTTATCCATGTTTGTGCCATTGCACCCCAGCTTGGGTGACAAAATGAGACCCTGTCTCAAAAAAAAAAAAAAAAAAAAGAAAAGAAAAAGAAAAAATGGGGATAAAACTGTTGGGAGGATTAAATGCTAAAATCCTGGTCAAGTGGTCAACTGTTTTCATTGAATTCCTAGGGCATAGTGAATACTTCACACAAGTTAGTTATTGTTGAGGTAAGTATTGTCACTGACACAAGTAAAAGATAAAAAATAGGAGCCAGGGTAGCATTGTTGTTAGAGTGTTGGCTCTGTGACCTTGGGAACACTATTTAACCTCTCTAAGCTCCAGTATCCTCTCATAGCATTGTTGTGAGGCTTACATGAAAGAATATTGTCTCTATTTAGTTTAATATCAGCCCAACATCAGTGGTTACTATTTAGTCAAAACTGAGACACAGAGAGATTTACTGCCAAACTAGAAAAACACTGTAATGTTCCCTAAAAATGGAAGGGGGAGCAGGAGGATGTAGAGGAGTTGGTGTTGAAGGAATCCCACTAACGTTTTATGGTCAACCTAACTTACGTTTAGGCAAGGGCTTGCCACCATACTAGTCTGGGCTGGGCTCTTCTTTACTGGAAGAATGCCTAATTTTTTTGCATTGATGAATTAGCATTAGAGAAGGGAGTTCATGGGACTATTTATGTGTCTGTGGCAGCTGCAAAGAAAGGAGAGGTTTGGACATTACCCTATTTTAAACACTTAAAAAGCTAGGTGCTGTTGTTTCTGAAAAACAAGGTAACCTTCATTATCACTCTAAGTCACTTTTTTCAAATGTAGCCCAGTTTGGCGATTACAGCGAGGACTCAGTGATATAATGAACTGCCTGGAATGAAAAGTGTCTAGAAGAGCTTGGCAGATAGGACTTGCTTCCTAATAAACACCAGGTTTTGGGAGGTCCTCATTTAGCAAGTAAGGCTAGGATATCAGAAAAGTATTTTAACTCAAGCCCACAGCAGGACAATAAAAAATATCTATACAACTGATTTCCTTTCATATTATTGATTCAACCACCACTGTGTTCTGCTATATCCTCAGTGGCTGCTAGGACTCCCAAGTTTATATATGGGATTCATGGATTTTTCTTAGTTATATTTGTCCTGTTGACATCTTCACTTGGAGGATCCACTGGCACTTCAAACACAACACACCTAAAACTAAACCCAACTATTCTACCCTCTTTTCCAAATTGCTCTTTCAACTGTTTTGTATCTCAGTAAATCACCCAATTGCCAAGCTAGATAATTTGAATTCTTTTTCTCCTCACCCCATGTTTTTCACCAATTCCTATTCATTCTACCTCCTAAATATCATTTTATTTAGTTCATTTATTAGTTCATTTCTTTTTACTGTTACTGTTACTTACTTAGCATAGGTCATTGTCTTTTCAGGCTTAGATTATGATAACACATTTCTAAATTGAAATCTTGCCTCCTTGTCACTTGCCTCCTTAAAATCTTTCTTTAGTGTCCCACTGCTCTCAATTCCTTGGCATAGTTTACAATGATCTTATTTCTGATTTCTGCTACAATTTTCTCTTCTCCAGTCTTCTCATATATTCTATGTTCCAGCTATTCCGAACATTTTCCATTTTCTTTTTCTCTCTTGCCTCTTGGCTTTGGTTCACGCTCTTCCTTCTGCTTGCAGTTTCTTACCTCTCCTTTTCACTTGGCTAGCTCCTACTAGTCTTTCATTGTTTCTGCTTAAACATCCCTTCCTCTAGGAAGACTTCCCCTTTCTCCCATATGTGTTTAGTACCCTCTCCTCATGCTCTCAGACTACTCTGCTTCCTCCCTCATAGCTCTGATTACAATACGGTTTATGAGTGTTTTTGTCTGTATCCCTCACTAGACTGAAATGTTGAGACTATGTCTATCTTATTCACTGCTATTTCTCCATCACCCAGCACAGTGATTGGCACATTATAAATATTTTTTGAGGTTACATTGTAATATTTTTTGATTGAATTAAAAAAATAACAAAAAATATCCTTTTATAGTTTAGGGCTTTTGAGGTTAAATAAGCCACACTTAGTAATGTTAACATGCAATCAGAAATGGAAATATCCTGAAGTTCTCTCTTGACCTGCATTCCCTGCAAGTTCATCATTGGGAATTATCATCCCGGTGCATGTAACCTATAGACAAGAGGGAGTGAGTCAAGTGCATGATGCATGAGTCTTGGGTTATAACAACAGCTTGAGGTGTCAAAAGTTTTCATTTTATACAGATTCAAGAACCTACAAAGTCACTGAGATTCTCATGAGAAAACTTAGAAATGACATTTGACCCACTATTTTGCATTGAATCACCAAGAAATATTTACTGAATATGTCACAGTATGTGTTGCACCATATTCCGAATATCAGACAAAAATCCTGGCCTTTGAGCTTTTGTTCACACACACACACACACACCTCTTTATTTTATTAAAAAATTTAAATTTATTGTTTTAATTGACATATTGTTATTGTACATATTTATAAGGTTTATTTTGATGTTTCAATACCTATTTATGTTGTAGAATGATCCAATTAGAGTAGTTAATGTATCACCTTTTGTATTTATCATTTCTTTGTGGTGAGATCATTCAAAAGCCCCTCTTCTAGCTATTTTATAATATGTGATATTTTACTATTAATTGTATTCACCCTATTGTGCAATAGATGATCAGAATTTGTTCCTCCTATCTAATCATAACTTTATATCCATTGGCCAACCTCTCTTATCCTCCCTTCCTCATTTCTCTCCCCAGTATGTGGTAACCACTGTTCTGCTGTTTCTATTATACCAATTTTTTTTTTTTTTTTAGATTTCACATATGAACCTGCAGTATTTCTCTTTCTGTGTCTGGCTTATTTCACTTAACATGATGTCCTCCAGTTTCATCTCCGTCATCACAGATGACAAGATTTCATTCTTTTTTATGGCTGAATAATATTCCATTGTGTCTATATACCACATTTTCTTTATCCATTTATTTGTTTTTGGACATATAGGTTTTTTCTATATCTTGTAGAATTCGGCTGTGAATCCATCTGGTCCTGGATGGGGTTTTTTTTGGTTAGAATTTTAAAATTACTGATTCAATTTCATTACTCATTGTTGGTCTGTTCAGGATTTCTGTTTCTTCCTGGTTCAGTCTTGGAGGGTTGTGTGTTTCCAGGAATATATCAATTTCCTCTAGGTTTTCTAGTTTGTGTATATAAAGGTGTTCATAGTACTCTATGAGGATCTTCTGTATTTCTGCGTTACCAGTTGTAATACCACTTTTCACATTTTTGGTTACACTTATTTGAATCTTCTCTTGTTTTTTCTTGTTTAACTAGAAGTCTATCAATTTTACTTATCCTTTCAAAACACCAACTTTTTGTTTTGTTTATCTTTTGTGTCATATTTTTGGTCTTGATCTCAGTTAGTTCCTCTGTCATCTTTATTTTTTTTCTTCCACTAGCTTTGGTTTTGAATTGTTCTTGTTTTTCTACTTCCTTGAGGTGTGACATTAGGTTATTAATTTGTGATCTATCTTTTGATGTAAGCATGTAATGCTATAAACTTTCCACTTAAGACTGCTTTTCTTCTATCCCAGAGGTTTTGGTATATTGTGTCTTTATTTTTATTTCTTTTGATGATTTTTAAAAATTTCTGCCTCAATTTAATTGTTTACCCAAAAGTCATTCAGGAGCAAGTGGTTTAGCTTCCAAGTTTGTGTAGTTTTGAAAGTTCCTCTTGGTATTGATTTCAAATTTTATTCCACTGTGATCTAAGAAGACACTTGATATGATTTAGGTTTTTTTTAAAAAAAAATAATTGATACTTGCTTTGTAGCCAAACATATAGTCAATTTGGGAAAATGTTCCATGTAGAGATGAGAAGAACACATATTCTATGGTTGTTGGATAGGATGTTCTTTAGATGTCCATTAGGTCCATTTGGTGTAGAGTCCAGTTGAAGCCCAGAGTTTCTTCGTTGATTTTCTGGCTCAGTGATCTGTCTAGTGCTGTCAGTAGGATGCTGAAGTCCTCCACTATTATTGATACTCTGTTGAAGCAGCACAAAATGGATTAAGATATCCCCAATATCCAAACAGAGAAATGCTTGCAAAACTTTGAATATGTCAGGATGCTTTATGCTCACATATTTCCTTTCCTCTTCCTTTCTCCTTTCTTCTTCCCTCTCACATGTCATCTCGTATATGAAACCGTTGCTGAAAACCCCACCTCGTTGCCGTCATTATTTTCTAGGTAGAATATTTTAATGCCTAGAGTATAGTAATAAATATTCACAATGATTAATTTTTGAACAAATAAACAAATGGGTATGCCCCTCATTCACTAGTAGGGAAATGTTTTTTGGCAGGAGTGGTGGCTCAAGCCTGTAATCCTAGCACTTTGGAAGGCCAAGGTAGGAGAATTCCTTGAGTCCAGGAGTTTGAGACCAGCCTGGGCAACATAGTGAGAATCCATCTCTACATTTTTTTTTTTTTAAAGTTAGCGTGGCATGGTGGTGCATGCCTGTAGTCCCAGTTACTCAGGAGGCTGAAGTGGGAGGATTGCTTGAGCCTGGGAGGTTGTGGCTGCTGCGAGCCATGATTGCACTACTGTACTATAACCTAGGTGACAAAGCAAGACACTATCTCAGAAAAAAAAAAAAAAAAAAAGGTCAAATATGTTTTTAAGGCTACACCCCTGTCTAGGAGAGCTTGTTCCTTCCTAATGGGTTTCATTTACCCCCTCTACACAACTAACTTCCAAAAGTTCCAGTTCTGTATCTCTTATTGCTTCCCAGATATTCTGATGGGAGAAATAAACCAGAGGCAGGGATAGTAATCAGAAGTCTATTACAATAATCTAAGTGAGAGGTGATAAGAATGAAAACTGGGGACACGTTTAAGAGATATCTGAGCTATGAGTTGCCTCCAAGGCAGATGGGGGAGACTCTTGCCAGTGCTCTGAAATTACACAGCATGTGCTACTGCCTACTTTTCCTGTGGCGAAGACTGACACAGTGAATGCTGACAGGACTGAGGAAGGTCAAATATTTTCAGAGCCCCATTCTTTTTTCCTTTATTTTTCTTTTCAAAGTCTGATGGGTAGGGAATCAGCAGAGTTAGGAAATGAAAAAGAAAATTTCAATTTCTCTTTTCTGTACCCAAGCCCTGGGTCTGATGTTTGGTCTTTGCTTCCCAGATATATAAAATCAAAATAGCCAGTGCCCCTAGAAATTGCCTGACATTAAACCAAAACATCCCCTTACGCTCTTTATTCACAATGTATGGCTTTTGGCAGATTGGCATACTGGACCTGAATTCACCTCTATTTATTACCAGATATGGATACTCTTGGAGCGTGGGTCCAGGACTCAGTCCCATGTGTGATATTTCAGGCCCTCCCATAGGCAATTACAAGGTGTTGCATGGCAGGCCTCATAAGAGGAGCTGCTCTCCCCACATCTAACTTATTGTACCACCAGTGCATTGTAGTTTTCTGGAAGGAGTTGCAGTTGAGGACTTAGGCTCCTTTGAGCTGCAGTGCTAGTATGCATAACTGCATTTCCAGCTCAGGCACCTCCATTCAGAAGCCTCTTGACTGGGGCCTCTCTTGAGATACTTCCCAGGCACCTCAGCTGAGACCTTGTTATTGTGGGCCTTGGCTGAGACAGCTTTATCCATTTTGACTCCAGACCTTTTCACTCCTAGCCCTTCTCCCCCTTTCTTTCCATGGCCCTATAAGTCCATAAAAAGCAGGAATCTTTTGTTTGGGGCTCCTCGGAAAGGAAATGATTTCCCTTACCTGTGCTTCCATTTGACTATTGCCTGGCACTGTTCTATTGGGAAAAAACAGTAGGGAACCAGTGCCTTTCTCTTTTGACTCTTGCCTGCACTGTCACAACCAATGAATTGATAGTTATTTTCAGTTTGGCTTGTTGTCTTAATTGGTCACCTCAACACATGGTAGCCTGGCACACATCTGTTTGGTTTCCCTGTCTTTTAAGTAGGAATATTCCATTTTAACCCTCTTTTATTATGGGCTCTGTGCTCTTTGAAATGAGAAATTTAATTATTTTTATTATTATTATTACTTTGAGACAGGGTCTTGCTTTGTCATACAAGCTGGAGTGCAGTGGCGCAATCACAGCTCACTGCAGCCTTGACCTCCCCAGGCTCAGGTGATCCTCCTACCAGACTAATTTTCATATATATGAAAATATGAAAAACTATATAAAACACATATATTTTATATATAACTATATTATATATATTATTTATGTATTTATATATTATATATTATATATTATATATATTACATTATATAATATAAAATATAAATATAAACCATCCCACTACTGATCAGCATGGGAGTTTTGACAGAGGTTTCCAACCTGGGCTGGTTCATTCCTCCTCAGGCAACCTGATTGTCCCCTGCTCACAAGGGGTCATTATATAATATATAGAATAACACATAGACATGTGTAATATATTAATTATATATTACTTATATGATATATATTATAATTATATTATATATAATATATATATTATATATATATATTTGTGGAGACGGGGTTTCGTCATGTTGCCTAGGCTAGTCTCCAACTCCTGGGCTCAAGCTATCTGCCCATGGTTTCCCAGAGTGCTGGGATTACAGGCATGAGTCGCCATACCCAGCTGAGAACTTTTATTGAATATACCGTATATTCTACATTTTCTTTTCATTTTAGTGAGATGCAAATATTAGAAGAAAAGAAGAACAAAGAATTCAGATGTACATTAGACTACATTTGATTGTATAATAAAACCTCTAAAATGAGACAAATATTTTTCTTGGCTCACAGAATAATGTGACTAATTTTAGCCAGATGGAGTATGATTATGAATTAGCTATATGTAAATGAGATTTGAGACACTAAGCAATGACCCACTTCATAACTTTAAATTATACAGATAAGAGTCTTTGCCCCATGGTGGTTTAATTATTTTCTTGGAAGACATTACACATCTTCATTCAGAAGCTTAATGAATTTTACAATTACTCTTTCCTCTGAAGTAACAAGTGATGATGCCCCATCTGGATTGGTAAAGAACTCACAGCAAGAAAAATTATTGATGTGGAAAAACTCAGGACAGCATTCCTTGGTGACCACTTACCACTTTTGCATTTACCCAGCAGCCCATTGAAGCGCTTGCACCTGTGTGCCTGGGGAAGCTGGGGAGAATATATCTTCTTTTACCCCTCCAAGGTCTGTATCTTTATTACTTTGATAGTTCCTGCCTTAGTTTAGTTCACCATCACCTCTCGTCTGGATTATTAGGAACTATTCCTTAATATGCATCCAATCCACCCTCCACCCTGACATCTGAGTTCTCATTCTCCAAATGCAAGCCTTCATTGATTAGCCAGTGCCTTCAGGATCAAGTCAAAATTCCTAAGTGCAGAAGAGCCCTAGCAAACTAGACCCAAATATCCCTTCCAGTCTCGTCTTCCAGCACTGTCACATTGTATGCACAAGGCACCATGTATTTGCTCCTCTTGGAAGAAAATCCCTCCCACTTCTGTGACTGTTTACCAGCTCCTCACTCTCCTCCAGCCAGAGAAAAGCATCCTTTCCCTTTCCTCTACCAGAAAAATCATACTCAACTTTCAATACCTAGTTCAAATTTCAGTTGCTGTGTTCAATATGTTAGAGGCAGAACAGCAAAATGGGAAAGAGTAAGGATTCTGGACACTTGTGCTCCTCCATTGATCACATTTGTAAGATTGAGTGACTTGTTTAACTTTCCTAAGTTTCTGTTTTCTTACATGTAAGTTGGAGACTTAACAGTAACTACCACATCAGGTTATTGGGAGGATTAAATGTGACAATATTTCTAAAGTACTTAGGACTGTGCCTGGCATATCATAGGTACTTAACATGTAAACATTAACTATTATTCTAGTTTTGCTGACATTTTCTCAACCCAGTTATATTTTGGCTTAGCTGACTTTAAGAAACTTAATTTAATTAATTAATTTATTTTTGAGACAGGGTCTCGTTATGTTGCCCAGGCTGGGGTGCAGGGGCTGTTCACAGGCGCCATCCCACTACTGATCAGCAGGCGAGTTTTGACAGAGGTTTCCAACCTGGGCCAGTTCACTCCTCCTCAGGCAACCTGATTGTTCCCTGCTCACAAGGGTCATCATATTGATGCCAGACTTAGTGCAGACATCCAGTGGGCTTCAGGCACTACAGACTAGAACTCCTGGACTCAAGCAATACTCCCCTCAGTCTCCCAAGTAACTGGGACTACTAGCATGTACCACCACACCCAATTAAAATGGCTTTTATACCTAGAATTGTATTAGCTTGGGTGAATCGAATAACCAAAGTAACAGCATTACCAACTCTAGTTCATTTATTCCTTAATATTTACCTCAGCTGTATCTCATGGAGTGTGGTTTGAACAAGTTGTATTGAACTGCCGTGTGGCAGTGACCCTTGTAAGTATAACTCTGTCAAGAACTATTTATCTGGGCTCAAGCTTTTGTATTTTGGGAATTCTGAGAGTCTGGTCAGGTATTTCTAGTGCTTTGCTTTAATAATAAGAAATATGAACATCACCAAATAATTTAAAGATTCTACTTGTTCCTTGAGAGGGCAAAGCAACTCCTAAATGCCAAAGAAGATGAAAAACTAAAGAAGGAGGTGGACAAATCCGCTTGGTTAGTTTTGGGTAATTTCTTATGGGGAACTTACGGACAGAAGTGTGGTTTTGGGCATACGCAAGATAGGTAGATCTCTGTACTTTAAGCCCCAGACCCAGGGCTTATATTTTGAGAAGAAAGCATACGTGCTCTGGAAGCCAGTTTTGGGCGTCACAGCCTGTGATTTCTGTGACGACAAGCATTGTTTTGGAGGAAACCTACAATAAGTAGATGTTTCTACATAAAGAGTAATACATCAGCTAGCCATTTTGGAAGCATTCCCAAACTCAGGGTTAATTAGAAGTTACATGGCAGATTCGCCTTTAAAATAAAGTAACTCTTGTCCCCATAATACCTTTGTAAAATCTTCCTACCTATGTTGGCTATGCCTGTATGGAGACAAATACTTTTATTGAATTTATACATACAAGGCTTATTTTCATTACCACTTCGAACTTATTCAATCTAATTTCATATCTGATTTATTTCCATTTCAACTATACCTCAAAGTCAAATTTATTTTCATTCTATATTAAAATATACAATGATCACTATGATTTCCAATCTTGCTTTTGAGATCTGACAAATTCTTATGTGAAAATATAGTTTTCTGGTAAGAGGAGTAATAGATTTGCAACAAAAATTATGAATTACTTGTTTTGATGTATATATGTGTACGTGTATGTCTTATTCATCTAAAACACAACCTTAAGCATGTTAAGAATAGAAGCCTTTCCCCATTATTCCACACCTCCAATGGGGGCTTTAGAGTTGACTGATATTCTATAAAATTACAACATCTATTACATCACTTTTCATTTTGTATTACAGTATTGGATTATATGGCCATTCTGTACCTGCCCACAACTGAGAGCTGAATGCATAAATAAATGAAGACTGCAAATGGTTTGTTTGAGTGATTTGTCCATGAATCAGACAAATATTTTCAGGTTTGTACATAGCATATATTTTTTAAAGCCCTGAATGTTAACACATATACAATATGGTTTTACATTGTTTACATGGGTTTACTATATATCCAAAAATTATATACATTGATACTCTTCATTTGCTTATACCTTGAAGATAACTTATAGCACAAACTGGAGACAAGAAAAGACACTGTATTATAAAGTATATTATTTTCAACCTTTTTTTTCCCCTGCTGTTAAGGTTTATTTGGCTGATAGCGAAGTTTTAAAATCTTCCTATATTTTTTATTTTTATTTTTATTTTTTGGTTTTTGAGACAGAGTCTTCCTCTGTCACCCAGGCTGGAGTGCAGTGGCATGATCTCAGCTCACTGCAACGCCCGCCTTCTGGATTCAAGCGGCTCTCCTGCCTCAGCCTCCTAAGTAGCTGGGATTACAGGCACACACTACCACACCAGGCTAGTTTTTGTATTTTTTAGTACAGACAGGGTTTTACCATATTGGCCAGGCTGGTCTCAAACTCCTGACCTCAGGTGATCCGCCTGCCTCGGCTTCCCAAAGTGTTGGGATTATAGTCATGAGCCACTGTCCCAGCCTAAAATCTTCTTTTAATCCTGATCTGTGAAATGACATTGAATCTTACTCTTGGCCACCCACAGAAATGTAAAGAATTAGCTCACTTTATGTATGAAAATCACATAAAGCCATACTCACATGGACAGACACTGGTGGGGGAAGGGTCATTTTCATCTGGCAGAAAATGGAACAAAAACCCAGAAATTTTCTTCCTATTAATAAATATCTTGTAAATGTTCTTATATAAATATACACCATACATGAGCCTATGAAAATAAAATATTTCTTTATGTCCACATATTATAGGTTTAGAAATAAATATAAACTTCAGGAAAACTCAACAGGAGATAATTATAAGAGAATACAAACAACATAATTACTAGGAAGACAAGCCTGGGATCAGGATTACCAGGTGACCAATCCCAGGGGAAAATAACATGAAGGTGAATTGGGATATAGAGTCAGCTATATAGATTCATCCAATTAGCCAAATGCCTGAGCAGCTAGGTGTCTGAGAAGTAGTGGAATTGAACATGATATTTTATGGTGGCATTAAGAAAATTTCCTAACAAGTCAACAGAGAAATGATGAAGAGTAGGGGACTATTTGCTGACATGTTATTTCCTGTTTCCTGCCTTTCTCCTACCCGCCTATTTGTCTCCAACTAAAATTTCATTAATCACCAATTGTCAGCATCTGCAGAATAACAAACTTTTTTTTTAGTTTTTTTTTTTTTTACATATTCTAATCTTGCTTGCACATGAGTAGAATTTTTCAGATAAATGTATATTTGTGTGTATGCATGTGTGCATACACATTTGCTGTCCTGTGTGTGGGTTAAGGGTGTGAGTGAGGATAGAGACACAATAACATTCCAAGTTTCCAGGTAGAACGATGTCCAAAGACCCAGAGACATAAACATCTCAAGCAGTTTGGGGATCTGTGAGAAGCTCAGTGTTGCAGGGGTTCAGTGTGTGCAGTGGTGATTTGGGGTTGAGAGATAATGCTGAAAAGTAGGTTGGGGCCCATTTACATTTCATGTTGTGGGCTGAAAATAGAGTTGGTAAAGCTTTTAGAGCAAGAAAACACTATTTATAGAAAAATTACCCTGGCAACAATGTTCAGGCAAGACAGAATGGGCATTGGGATGGAAAGAATAGCAGTGAAGATGCAGAGGAGAAGCCTGATTTGAGACAGGAGCCTGAGAAGATTTGGCACTAGATTAGTGAGGGAGGTAAGGAAGAGGGAGTGGCAAGGTTTCTTAGTAAGATCAAGAATACAGGTAAGAGTGAATCTCTTGTACTTTGAAACAGAACAGCAAGTTGGGGCTATCCAGTATGCAGTTACAAATATGTTCCTGGGGCTCAGGAGAGAGGTCTAGATTAGGCTGTTTTGTCAGCCATGATAACATAGATGAAAACTGCAGTCACAGTGTGAATGAAATCGAGAGAGGAGAGTGAAAAGCAGGAAGATAGGAAAGATGAGGGTAGGTCTGAAGATTAGAGGTCTTACAGGTAAAATAGAGGAAGAGAAGCCCGTGTAAGGAATAGAAAAGGAATAGTCTGAGAGGTGGCAGAAATAATAGTGGAGGGTAGTGCCATGGAGACCAAGAAAAAAGACAGTATTGAGAAGTTGGGGTGTCTAACACTTCCAGATTCTGTATCCAGCATTTAGAGGATGCATTGCTTTCTTAAGCACACATGATCATATAAGGCATGAAGCAAATCTAAACAAAAATTAAAGAATAGGTATTATGTAGAACATGTTCCTTGAGGACAATGCAATTGAGTTAGAAGTTAATAACAGGCTGGGCATGGTGGCTTGTGCCTGTAATCCCAGCACTTTGGGAGGCCGAGGCAGGTGGATCATCTTAGGCCAGGAGTTTGAGACCAGCCTCACCAACATGGTGAATCCCTGTCTCTACTAAAAATACAAAAAATTAGCTGGGTGTGGTGGTGCGCACCTTTAGTCCCAGCTACTGGGGAGGCTGAGGCAGGAGAATTGTGATGGAGTGAGACTCTGTCTCAAAAAAAAAAAAGTTAATAACAAAAAGATAATTTTTTAAATTTTACATACTTTGGAATTAAAAAATGACTCACAAATCAAAGAAAAAATCAAAACTTAAAAAAACACTTAGAACTAAATGATAAAGAAAATACTATACATCAATACTTAAGGTATACAATGAAAGTGTTTCTTTGGGGGAAAATTTATAGCCTTACATGCTTACTTAAGAAATGAATAGAAGGCCGGGCATGGTGGCTCACACCTGTAATCCTAGCAGTTTGGAAGGCCAAAGGGAGGGGTGGGGGCAGATCACTTGAGGTCAGGAGTTCGAAACCAGCCTGGCCAACATGGTGAAACCCTGTTTCTACTAAAAATACAAAAAAAATTGGCCAGGCTTGGTGGTGGGCACCTGTAACCCAGCTACTTGGGAGGCTGAGGTAAGAGAATTGCTTGAATTCTGGAGCTTGCAGTGAGCTGAGATCGCACCACTGCACTGCACTCCAGCCTGGACAACAGAGGGAGACTCTGTCAAAAAATAGAAAGAAAGAAAGAAAGAGAGAGAGAGAGAGAGAAGAAAAGAAAGGAATAGAAGCTGAAGATTAATTGATTAATGTTCATCTCAATAAATTAGAACAACAGAATAAAGCCAAAGGAAATAGAATAAAAATATGAACAAAAAATGAACAGAAATAAGTGAAACAGAAAAAATACAATAGAATGAATTAATCAAGATAAAAGTTCATTCTTTAAAAATACAATCAAATTGGATAAATCTTTGGTGACATTCATCATGAAAAAAAAGAAGAAATATAATTAAAAAGGGAGACATGGGTTTAGATGTAGCCCAGATTAAAAGGAGAATATGAGAATACATTGAGCTATTTTAATTACTGATAAGGTCCCAGAATTACTACTTTCTTCCCTGCATTTTTCTTCAGGAAACTGTCTAATCCTCTACCCACAGATCCTTAACAGTAAAGCAAGAACTACCAGCGGATTTCCAATATATTGCCACAGCCACCTCCTTTTCAGGGTTTGCTGGGATTGTTACTTCAGATACAGCAATTTGACTTTGAGCCCCTACCTGCTGTATTGAGTTGGCGGTCAAGCATCTTCCTTGGGATGCTTCTCTTTGCTCTGCTCCAGAATTAACCGAGCATCTCAGGGACATACACACCCCAAAGAGTGTGGGGGTTATTAAATATTTTCTAATGACATACTGGAGTATGATGATCTAGTTTGCCTTTGTTATTGCTTTTTGACGCCTTGATGGAGTCTTACTTAAAGTTAGCACTGTGTAATCTCATGGGCCCTTGACAACTATCCTGCAACGAGAGGAAAATCCACAAAGGTTCTTTGAGGGAAGATGATTCTGTTTGGACTAAGCTTAGTTGTACTCTATGTTTAGGATTCTAGGGTTAAAGCTTTGTGATTAGATTTTTTTGGTTTATGATTACAGCCACTTCCTAAGGTGAACAGCTGCTTTCAGAATTACTGTCATAGGTCAGGTTTCGGCATTTCCCTTAAGGGGTTGTGTAGCTTTTCTTGTAACACTTAAATCACAAAAAAATTGGTACCATACCTCTCCCTAGACCACTGGGGCCAATCTCAGAGTTTCCAAGGTAACTTTTCAGAGATAATTCCTCAGTATTTCTAAGGCAATTTTCTGCTCTGCTTTGTATAATGAAGTAGCTGGACTTTTCCTCACTAAATAAGAAGAAAAAACACCCCACACATTTGTCATTTGCTAAAATAGTTTCTTGATAGGACACCAAACAAAATATAACCATGTTGTTTTTATTTAGAATATTAGTATAAATAAAGTCGTGCATTTGGCATTATTCTAACATCAGGGGAGATTTTAAGAATTTTCTTATAACTTCCCATAAATAAATTTCTATTAGCAATTTCATATTTCATTTATTATTGAATTAATGAAGTTTATTATTTATCTGAGGGCCATCATATCATCCATTCATTTATACATGAATCTGTTCATTCAACAAATATTTGTTGAACACCTACTATATCAAAAACACCCTGCCAGAGACTAAGTAAGTAACACCAGGCAAACACAGACACGACCATGTCCTCACAGAGTTTACAGTCTAGAAATTTTTTTTAGAAAAGTTTCTGAATTCAGGACATGCAATTATAGAGGTATTCCTATAGGACACACATTTCTATAGGTACAGAATGGGATGACATGACATGTGTAAGTTTAGAATATTGGAGAGAATGTTAGAGAAAGAAAAACGTAGTAATGAGGATCATGGTGTCAGATATTTAAAGAGAGCATGTGTGAAGAAAAGCTGTTTTTTTAGATGGTGATCTTATAAAGGAAGATGAGTGCCACACATTATCAGTTATCCATGGGCATCATTTCATCTTTAACCAATCAGAAATCATTCCCACTTCCTTACTAAAGATCTTGGTTTTTTCTCTTTTACTTGCATTCTCACACTTATGTATTAAATTATCTAAGTTTCCAAATCATAAAGCCTCAAAATATCATACTGTATATAGGGGAGGCAGGTACACATTTTAATATATCCTACAGAAAAGAGATTACACCGGTATTACTGATTTTATGGAGGAGACAGTACATAGCAATTTTGAGTGCGTGCATGTGTTTTAACACAATAAAATCTTATTTCTTGCTTTGATTCCAGTTTAGGTCAGCAAGGTGGCTCAGCACCTGTGGTCAGTCATGCAGAGACCCCACCCCCCCAACTCCCTATCACCACCACTTTCAATCCATGACCTTAGGTTTTCTGGCATCTAGCTGGTGAATACAGGGAGAGAAGGTGAAGATGGAACCAGTGTTTTTCGCTATCTTGATCTGGAGGTAACACTTATCACTTCCATTCACAGTCCCTTGATGAGAACTGGCTACGTAGCTCCATCCAGGTGCAACAGTGGTGGAAAATATAGCTTAGCTGTATACCCAAGTAGCTAATAAGTTTGGTGAGAAGCTAGCTCATCTGCTTCAGTCAGTCTCCTCATTTAAAAATGGGAGTAATACTTTCTAACTCGGCTGTGGCCATGGCTCCTGTGAAAAAGCTTGTGGCGAAGGGGGCAAAAAAAAGAAGCAGGTTCTGAAGTTCACTCTTGATTGCACCCACCCTGTAGAAGATGGAATCATGGATGTTGCCAATTTTGAGCAGTTTTTGCAAGAAAGGATCAAAGTAAATGGAAAAGCTGGGAACCTTGGTGGAGGGGTGGTGACCATCGAAAGGAGCAAGAACAAGATCACCGTGACATCTGAGGTGCTTTCTCCAAAAGGCATTTGAAATATCTCACCAAAAAACATTTGAAGAAGAATAATCTACGTGACTGGTTGCGCGTGGTTGCTAACAGCAAAGAGAGTTATGAATTATGTTACTTCCAGATTAACCAGGACGAAGAAGAGGAGAAAGATGAGGATTACATTTCATTTATCCAGAATATTTTGTATGAGTTCTTGAATAAAACTTGGGAACCAAAAAAAAAAAAAAAAAAAAATTGGGAGTAATAGCTTCTGCCTCATAAAATTGTTTCAAGGGAACAACTAGATAGTTCATCAAAGTGCTTAGCACGGTGCCTCATCCATAGTAAGTGGCTCAATAAGCACAACAAATACTTTTGACATCCATAAACAAATTTCCAGTCAGAACTAATACCTTCGTGGCATTCTACTCTTTCAAATCTTTTAATAGCTTCGTATGTTCTTTGAATAAAAAATAAATTATTGACCAGGCTCTCTATCATCTGGCCCCTGCCTTCATTCCCAGTCTCTTTTCCCACCATTCATCCTTCACTCGTACAACCTGGCTTACACCGGCCTTTCTATGGTTCTCAGACCAACCCCTTTCCCACTGTAGGGTCCATGGTCCCCTCTGCCTGAAATGCGTGTGCCCCAGCTCTTCACATGAGTGATTTGCTTTCATCATCCAGGTCTCATCTCAGGTATCACTTCCTCAGAGAGTCCTGTCCTGTCTGTCCTATCCAAAGTGGCTTCCTCGCTATCTTGTCTTCTCTTGTTTTTGTTACCACAATCTGTAACACTTTTTAATTTATATTTCATTATTAGTTGAAACAATTAATATATAATAAATAGAGATGGGATCTCGCTATGTTGACCAGGCTGGTCTCCAGCTCCTGGGCTCAAGCGATCCTCCCATCTTGGCCTCCCAAAGTGCTAGGATTACAGGGGTGAGGCTGTAATGCTCTTCTTTATTTGTTTACTTGTTCATGGTCTTTATTTTCCACCAGAGCTGTTGGCTCCTTGAAGCCAGGGGCTTTGTCTGTTTACTGCTTTATCCTCTGCAATGAGAGCTGCAATGAGGTGTTAAATACCTGATGATTGACTGATGAATAGGTGAACAATTTTAAGATAAACTGGAGGTATTCTGTTTGAGTCTTTCACATTACCTATCAACATATTCACATTTCCCTATGATTATTTCCATATCCCCTTCTACGTAGGGTTCTAGCTCTAGCCTTCCTTCTCAGCCAAGTTTCTTGAAAGCACAGTTTACACACCATGCCACCTCCTTTTACTGCTGAACATATCTTCCTCTGGCTTCTTCCCCTTCCTACCATTCCACAGAAATTATTCTTGTTATGGGCATCCAATTTACCAAATCCAAGGCCTGCTTCTTGGCCATTACCTTACCTCGCTTGTTTTCTTGATGCTGTTGAGTATACCTTCTTCCTGAAAATTTTCTGCTTTGACTTCATATTCCCATAGATACCAGTGTATAGGAGTGGTTTTCAACCAGGGATAGTTTTGCTGGAGAGGTGGGGGGAGCTATTGGCATCTAGTTTGTAGAAGCCAGAAATGCTATTAAACATCCATCCATCTTCAGCAAAGAATGATCTGGCCCAAAATATCCATAGCGCAAAGCCTAAGAAAACCTGGTTAACAGGATGTCCTACAGATACTTCATGAACAACATGGTCATGTTCAGAAATAAATCACTACCTCTTTTCTCACCTACTAATTTGTTACTTGTTATTCCTAATCTGATTAATGATATTTATCTTATAAACTAGTATCTCTAATATCATTTTCAATTCCTCCCTCTCCCTCATCAGGCCCATTTATTAGTCACTAATTCCCTTTTGATTCTGTCACCTAAATATCTTTAATCCTGTCTTTCTCTTCAGCTACCACTCTTTGTATTAGTATAGACATTATTTAGCTTGCAAGAATCTCCTAAATGCACTCCCTGCTTTGAGTCTTACAAACACCTCCAACTCATTCTCCTCAAGTAATCTTTCTTTCTTTTTTTTTTTTTTTTTGCATTTTCTTTTTTTTATTTTATTATACTTTAAGTTCTAGGGTACATGTGCACAACGTGCAGGTTTGTTACATATGTATACATGTGCCATGTTGGTGTGCTGCAACCATTAACTCGTCATTTACATTAGGTATATCTCCTAATCTGTCCCTCCCGCCCCCCCGCCCCACCACAATAGGACCCGGTGTGTGATGTTCCCCTTCCTGTGTCCAAGTGATCTCATTGTTCAATTCCCACCTATGAGTGAGAACATGCTGTATTTGGTTTTCTGTTCTTGCAACAGTTTGCTGAGAATGATGGTTTCCAGCTGTATCCATGTCCCTACAAAGGACACGAACTCATCCTTTTTTATGGCTGCATAGTATTCCATGGTGTATATGTGCCACATTTTCTTAATCCAGTCTGTCACTGATGGACATTTGGGTTGATTCCAAGTCTTTGCTATTGTAAATAGTGCCACAATAAACATACATGTGCATGTGTCTGTATAGCAGCATGACTTATAATCCTTTGGGTATATCCCCAGCAATGGGATGGCTAGGTCAAATGATATTTCTAGTTCTAGATGCTTGAGGAATCCCCACACCGTTTTCCACAATGGTTGAACTAGTTTACAGTCCCACCAACAGTGCAAAATGTAAAAGTGTTCCTATTTCTCCACATCTTTTTTTCTCCACTTTTTTTTTTTTGACGGAATCTCGCTCTGTCACCCAAGCTGGAGTGCAGTGGCCCAATCTCAGCTCACTACAAGCTCCGCCTCCCAGGTTCACACCATTCTCCTGTCTCAACCTCCTGAGTAGCTGGGACTACAGGCGCCGTCACCACGCCCGGCTAATATTTGTATTTTTAGTATTGACGAGGTTTCACCTTGTTAGCCCAGATGGTCTCGATCTCCTGACCTCGTGATCCGACCGCCTCGGCCTCCCAAAGTGCTGGGATTACAGGCGTGAGCCACTGTGCCCGGCCCTCCTCAAGTAGTCTTTCTAAAATGGAAGCTTGATAACATTTCTCCCATTGCCTACAAGAAAAAGTTGAGCTTCCAGGTCTCATTTACCATACATACCATGTGTTTTATTGTCTACAGATCTGCATTCTGTCACTATTCTTCCTAATCGCCTTCTAGCCTAATCAAAACACAAGGAAACAAAAAACTAGAAAAACAAAAAGCTTTATGTATCACACTTTTTATTGGACACGATACTCCTCCTTTTTGCAATGTCCTCCCACTAGGCTCCCAAACAGGCCCTCCTGAAAATTTCCTTCCTGAAAAATTCTCTCTCAAAACTCTACTCTGTGCATGCACATACTTCTGTTGGGACACCTATTTTGTACATACTATCTCAGGCAGAAAATTCCCAAACTGAAATGTACAGGCAATGTACTTTTATTCTACGGAGTTTTAAAAATTTTGAATTCCCTGTCTATGAGGTTCAAAATCCCAATTAAATTTATGGTCTTCCCTTCTTGCTCCTGGGTTGTGGTTAAATTCTTGCGGAGTCTTCACAGTGCCTAAGTTTTGGGGAAGATGTAGGCACCCGCCCACATCCCTCCTTCAGATTTTGGCATCCTCTTCCTAGTATCTGCGTGTTGTTTTCGTATTTCTGTATCATTTTGCTTTTACAGAGCCACACTGAAGCTTGAGAATCTGAGGCTTTCTGTGGCTTCCCCGTACACAGAATCATTCCCTCTTTGGAGTCCTGCTACCTACTCCAGACTACTAGGAATGCAGACATTCGCTCATTACTGTGGGACCCAGGAGTATTCCCTTTCTCTTAATCTTATTAATATTTCACTTCAGAAGCATTTCCTGTGCTGTGAAATTTTTCTCAGAGGCTTAATTGGTTTAGAGTTTTAATGGATTTGGTCACAGAAAAGCCAATGACTCCCAAATTCTTAAGTCCTGTCCCATCCCAATACCTGAGGCAGGGAGAAAAACATAAATGACCATCGTTCCTAAATCTGATAGCTCAGTGGATACACCCGAGGAGCTTTTAAAATTAAGAGACGCTCCCAAGCGTAACTGTACAGCATCAGAATTTGTTTTCCTGATGATCACAGACGATCAAGACAGAATTATTCCATCAGTGGTGGGCGTGGGGCGGGACTCCACTCGGCCTTCCTGTCCTCTAAAGTCTTCTAATTTTTTCCCCAGTAATCCGTCCTCCCATTCTCCTTTTTTGGCCCATCCCTCTCCTCCCAGTCTTTCCCTGCTGCCCTACACCAACCTTTCTGCGTCCCGTCCCCCCACCCGCCCTCGCGTTTCCCGCCTCCCCCGCCTCTCCCGCTTTCTGCCCCCTCCCCTCCCACTCGCACCTCCCAGCCCTGCCTCTCTCCCGCCCGCCCCGCCCCTTCTTCCGCTCTACGTCCCTCCTCACCCATGCGCACTCTGTTCAACCCGCTGCTTCCGGCGGCCTAGGCTTACGTTTACTTTGCGCCGGAAAGAGAACCCGTGAACGCTTTCGGAATTATGGCGGGGGTGGATATCCGAGGTATAGTCTATTGCTATGTTTTGTCTCTTGATTGTCTGTGGACTAGTTTGGGATGTTATAGCTCGCACTTTCAAGGTTTAGGTTCCTTTGTGTGAGGTCTCAAGCTTTTTTGAGTGGTTTTTGTGGACAACGCAAGGCTGTGATCTAGAGAAACGTTGACGAGTTTTTTTTTTAAGTTCTTGAAACGTCTCTTGGAAGCGTCGGAGAGAAGGGGTTGGAAGAAGCTCTGGGCCTTGAGCCTTCAGAGCTGGAGTATTGTTCTTCACACGTACCTCTGCGACAACATTAGGGCTATTCTATTGGAGTGAAGGAATGGCCTTTAGGCAGAGGAGGGAGTGGGGTAATGAGCCAACTTGATTTGATTCATCTCTTGGGACTTGGCATGGTGGCTGCCAAATTCTTTAGATCGCGCGCCGCGGGTCCCTGAGCATGAATCCCAAATATTTTCTATTGTAAGGTTTTTTTTGTTTTGTTTTGTTTTGAGTCGATAATACTTTACATCGAACATGCAGCAATTATTATGGCCAGGAGTCGTATTTTTTTCACAGCTGAACTGTAGAGGTACTCACATACTGAAACAGTCAGTGAATAAATGTATGGAGATGCCCCCCTTAATTGCTGCTTGATCTTGGGGAGCACGTAGAGTTGTTTTTGTTTGTATATACAGTACTTGATTTTTAAAGGGAAGTGTTTGAGATGCCTTTTTTTATATATTAACTGGATTGGGGTCTAACACATTTATTACAAATATTTTCATTTGTAGTTATCCGGTGATCTTCAGCACTTCTGGATCATGATTTTACATACATGTCTTTCATTATAAGTGGGAGTTTCAAGTGCCTAATTTCATCACTTGCTGATTGTTAGAATGCTTGGACTATGTCAACATGTTGCCTTGCTACAGAATAAAAAAGAGAAACATTTAGTCTATCAGACTGTTTTCAAAATTTAGTTTGTAAAATGTTTTACTTATAATTCAGATTTGTTAGGATCATGGCAAAGACTCTAAGAGTGTGTTTGGTATGTTAAAGGAACAGCAAAGAGGCCAGTGTGGCTGGAGGGAAATGAGAGAGGATGTGGTAAGGAGATGAGGTCAGAAAGGTGTTGAAAGCCATGATAAGGTCTTTGGCTTTTCCTCTGAGTAAAACGGAGAGCCATTGGAGGGATTTCCATCATAGGAATGATGTGATCTGATTTTTTTTTTTTAAGGACTACATTGGCTGCTGGGAACAGTGTAGGAGGACAAGGGTAGAATTAGGAAAACCAGTTAGGAGGCCTGAAAATGTTATTTCCTGGCCTATTGTGTATTTGGTTATTGCATGATCCAGTTATGATGAACTATCTAAATGGTCTGTACTAATTATTTGGTTATTAACATACTTTGTCTCCTCCTTTATTTTATAGCACACAAAGTACATTTTACCTTTATATAATTTTTCTCAGTTGAGTCACTTGGCTCAAAACTGCCTGTCACCTTGAATTAGGTCTGACTTCTTTGAAGATGCCTGAGGTAATGACAGTATAAGAGAGATTGAAGTTTTTCAACCAGTATTGTATAGGCATTTTGATGTTCATGATTTACACCTAGTGGTGTTCAGTACAGTCAGTGGTATGAAGCATCATCAAAGCCAATGGCCAATACAAGCTCATTTATTAAAAGTATCTAGCTCTATCATGTCTTTTTGAAAGCCATGATTTAATTCTACTCTAAATATGAAACTGTGTGGCTGTAGTTAAGGTAAT
This sequence comes from Theropithecus gelada, assembly GCF_003255815.1. NCBI lineage: Eukaryota > Metazoa > Chordata > Mammalia > Primates > Cercopithecidae > Theropithecus > Theropithecus gelada. Next base: position 71,983,780 of record NC_037675.1, on the reverse strand, counting down.
TCTACTTCCTGTTTATCCCTTAGCTTTTACATCATTATCATCTCATCTACAATAATAGCTTCCTAACTTCTCTATCCCTAATTGAGAGATCGCAAACTGGTAGCTATGTGTTCTCTTGGGCATACATGTTGTTTGAAAATTTTGAATTCTTTGCCAGCATTAAGGATTTCCAATTTTAAAAAAAAAGTCCTTTCTAAATTTTAAATCATATCACTTCTTCACCTAATGAAATTATCCTCTGAAGATATAATATACTTTGTATTTTTATACCTCTTTATATACATCCTCTCTGCTTGGAGTTACTTTTCCCTTTTCTCTGTGTAAGTTTCTATGTATTCTTTAACAAATCATGCTAAAACCCATCTTCTCACCCCATGAAAAATGATTTTCGTTCCCCCAGGTCCTCTGTAGTCTTGTAACACATTTCTTCATATCTTTATTTTTGAGACGGAGTCTCGCTCTGTTGCCCAGGCTGGAGTGCAGTGGCGCAATCTCAGCTCACTGCAACCTCCGCCTCCTGGGTCCAAGCGATTCTCCTGCCACAGCCTTCCAAGTAGCCGGGATTACAGGTGTTCACCACCACGCCTGGCTAATTTTTTGTTTGTTTTTTTCTTTTTTTGAGATGGAGTTTCACTCTTGTTGCTCAGGTTGGAGTGCAATGGCACGATCTCGTCTCACCGCAACCTCCACCTTCTGGGTGCATCGATTCTCCTGCCTCAGTCTCCCAAGTAGCTGGGATTATGGGCATGCACAACCACGCCAGGCAATTTTTGTATTTTTAGTAGAGGCGGGGTTTCTCCATGTTGGTCAGGCTGGTCTCAAACTCCCAACCTCAGGTGATCCACCTGCCTCAGATCCCTAAAGTACTAGTGTTACAGGCGTGAGCCACCGCGCCCAGCCAGAATTTCTTGTATTTTTAGTAGAGACAGAGTTTCACCATGTCTTTATCATAACACTTACATCATGTTATTGCTTTCTTGCATAATCTCTTCTGTTACATCATGAGAGTATGTTGGTTAGGATCTATGTCATCCTTATATTCATAGTGCCTACTACATTAGATGTATAATAAATGTTTGTTGGATTGGATTCTTTCTTTTTTTTCTAATTCTTTATCATTTTGTTTTCTTTCCCGTAGACAATCTGCTGGGAATATCTTGGGTTGACAGCTCTTGGATCCCTATTTTGAACAGTGGTAGTGTCCTGGATTACTTTTCAGAAAGAAGTAATCCTTTTTATGACAGAACATGTAATAATGAAGTGGTCAAAATGCAGAGGCTAACATTAGAACACTTGAAGTAAGTTATTTTAAGAAGGTAGCATTTTTACCAAATACAAGTTTTGCAATGAACAGTTCTTTAAAGCTGTGGATCATGAAGTGCAAAGTAGAATTTTAGAAGAAAAACTGGAGTTTTGTTTGGGTTTATACAAATTTGACATGCAAGATAATTATTAGTATTCACTTTTAACAGAGGTCTTTTCTGTATAACTTCATAATGTTTAATTAAATATAACAGGTTTAGATTTCGATCTGATGAGTGATTTTGGCAATGCTACTGCTATTCTCAACTAGGCAACTATAATTATTGTCCCTTTTATATCTAGTTTATATTACAAAAGTATTTGAAACAACTATTGATATAATTTTCCTATTGTCAGCTGAATATTGAGGAGGAGATTATAAAATTAAATATCTGTCATATTTTAAATGGCTTTTGTTATGGGGCAAATACAGCTATTGAGACAACTTATTGTTTTTAAACATAATCTGTCAGGTAAAAAAATTTGTTGGGGTGAGGATAAAGTTTTTGATGTTTTCTAGTTTGGTAGTGTATGAAGTTGTGTCTTCATGTTTATTTTTATATTTTGTAAGTATTCGTAGATTTGGTCAGGAAGCATCATGACATTTTGATTGCCTTTTTGAAGCAGACACTCTTCGGTGTCCTTTCCTAACTGAAAACACTCAGATTTAAATTTATAATACATTTTTGTAGAGAAATTTTGTTGTTTAAAAACAAACTAGTTTTACTCGACAGTCAGATTATAACACCAAACATAGGCAGTTTTAATCCTATTAAAGTGTTGCCGCATTTTTATATAATTTGTCTTATAAAATTATTTGTAGGGCATTTATAGATATTTGGATGTCTGTGTTCTGTTTTCAGTCAGATGGTTGGAATCGAATACATCCTTTTGCATGCTCAAGAGCCCATTCTTTTCATCATTCGGAAGCAACAGCGGCAGTCCCCTGCCCAAGGTAAAATGTATAAACTTTAGGCATTGTTTTCTTTTTAAAATACCATGATTTATTTACTTCCTGACCTAAGTTGGTTTTTTTGATTGGTTTCTGTTTGGGGGGTCCCCAAGACCACATACATGTTGAGTACTATGCTGGAGGACTCACCAGACTTAGCATATGGTTGTACTTACAGCTGAGATTTGTTATGACAACACAGTAAGGGTACGCAGCCAGATTAGTACTGGAAAAAGACATGTCAGGTGAGGTCTGTAGGAATCCATGTGCAGGTTTCCTATGCTTTCCCTCTTGCTTGTGAAGGGCCACAGAGTGTGCCCTCCATCCAGCAGTGAAATGCAGCTGCATTCAATATGTCTGCTCAAGGAAGTCCATTTGAGGTTCTGAGCCAGGGATTTTTATTGAGGGCTGGTTGTTTGGACATCCTCTGCCCACCAAATTTTTAGATTTTCCAAAAGAAATCTGGTGTCTAGTATAGTCACATTGTTTGTACAAATTGTCTGCAGAGGCTGGTACAACCAGCATAACTCTCATGTAGGAAAAGTTTCAAAAGCCAAGTTCCACTAGTTGTATACTTGGATACCAGGACTCTTCCAGCATGCCCAAGGACAACTCTTCAAGCACTAACAGAGCAACTCACTGCATCAAAGCTCCCTCTTTCTGTGAGCACAGTTGGTATACCAACTGAGTGTCAAGCATCCCAAGTAACATTTGTTTGTTTTTTGACCTCTGAACTTTTTATTGGCCTCCTGCTCCTCAAAGGGTACCCTGCTTCTGCTGGCTTAATGTCTCAGAACTTTGATGTTGTTGGTCTCACACACCACTCTGCCATCCACTACCTGGCAGGTGGGGTCTTTTGGATGGTTTGCATGGAGTTGCTGCTGTCCAGGGCATCACTAAGATTGAAGTCCTGGATGTCTTCCAGCAGGCGGCGGTAGGTGGCAATCTCAGCCTCCAGCTTGACCTTGATATTCAACAGGGCCTCATACTCCTGGGCCTGGTGCTGCCTCTCTGCCCCAGCCTGTGCCAGCTCCGACTCCAGGTATAGCAGGATCCTGTTGAGCTGCTCCATCTACAGGGCGTAGCAGGCCTCTACCTCCCTCAGGCTGTTCTTCAAGCTGGCCTTTAGATTTATCATCGAGTCCAGGTCAGTGTCCAAGGACTGGACCATACCTCTCAGCTTCGTGAGTGTCACCTCAGCAGCTCCAACCTTGGCAGACTGCATAGTGACCACTGTGGTGCTGTCCTCAATCTGCTGAGACCAGTGCTTTTCTGACTCCTCTCGGTTCTTCTGAGCCAGCTCTTCGTATTAGGCCCAGATGTCTGCTATGATCTTGGCGAAGTCCTGAGATTTGGGGGCATGTACCTTCATCGTCAACCCAGAGCTGGCAGTCTGGGCTTGTGGGCCTTTTACTTCCTGTTCATGGTTCTTCATGAAGAGTAGCTCCTCCTTGAGAGCCTCAATCTCTGTCTCTAGCTGAAGCTGAGTGACATTGGTGTCATCATTGGCCTTCCAGAGCCCATGGATGTTGCTCTCCACAGACCGAGGCATGGCCAGCTCTGTCTCATACTTGACTCTATCAGCAGCAAGATGGGCATTGTCGATCTGCAGAACAATGCAGGCATTGTCCACAGTATTTGAGAAGATCTGAGCCTCCAGGTCCTTGATAGTCTTGAAGTAACGGACCCAGTCTCTGACCTGGGGTCCCTTTTTCTCCAGGCGCTCCTGGGTTTTGCTCTCTAGCCTCCGGTTCTCGGTCTCCAGGCTCCTCACTCTGTCCAGGTGGGAGGCCAGGCTTTGAACCAGGTAGGTTCAGGCTTTGCATGGTCTCCTCCTCGTTCTGGATGCCTCCCATTCCTGTCAGAACCCTGGCCATCCCGTGGCCAGGCCCCCGTACCTGGAAGCTGGTGGAGCGGGACGTGGAGATCCGGGAACCAGAGCTTCCGGTGCCTGCATAGACACTGGGTGCGCTGCTGACTGGCTGGGTGCCCTAGCTGGGCGCCTGGATGGAGCCCAGGGACCGGTAGTTGGTGGAGAAGGTGGAGCGAGTGGTGAAGCTCATGCTCTCTGGGGAGGAGAGCGAGAGGACAGGACTCAGGCTTTGCTGATGATCACAATTAACTTTTCTTTTCATCTCAGTCCACTGAGTTAATTCTTTTACAAAATGCATGGTAGATACGGTCGTATCAAACTAATAGAGGATCAATTGAAAATCCTCAGTGATGCATTGAACTAAAAGCCTTGCCTGGGTTATACTACCTACTGAAAACTTGATTTAGAAACAACACTGAAGAGTGTAGAGTCCAGATTTGGTTTTGAATCAAAGAGCTAGACACCTTTTCCAGCGATGACCAGAAACTGAAGACATTAGAATCAAGCCAAGACCATGGATAAAGTGATACTGAAGAGAAGATTCAAGATAGGGGAGCCAGATGGGTGTTATTCTAGCTACATCTCTCAATTGGATACCCTCATTAAGACATTTACGGACAACCTTTAACTTGGCATTGTTTTCAGAGAATGACTTGATAAAGCAGTTATGATTCTAGAATCCAAATTTAGTTTCAAAACCAAAGATCTAGAGTCCCTGCCCAGAGTAAAAGAGAACCTTAGAATCAAGGCAGACCAGCGACAAGATAAGATTTCCATGGTGAGAGGATTCAAGGTATAGAAATTATACAAGACGGCAGTATCCTCACTGGCAGTTATCTTATTCCTTAGGACCCAGCGCTGGGGCACAAAAGCAGGCTCATTGCATTTGATATCTTTACACTGGACCCCCAGTCTGTCTTGCTCCAAGGTCTTACTACCTTAAGTAAGGTTGACTGACAACAGTCTTGGCATCTTTTGGGAACTTGTTAGAAATGCACTATCCCTACTGAATAAGAATCTAATTTTAACAAGGTCCCCAGGTAATTCAGATGCACATTAAAGTTTGAGAAGCACTGCTCGAGGGCAACAGTGGGCATACTTTTTCTGAAAAGGGCCAATGACTAAATACTTGAGGTTTGTGGGCCTCCTAGTGTCTGTGACAGCACTCAATTATTGCCATAGCAGCCATAGATAATATGTAAATGATTGGATGTGGCTGTTTTCTGGTACAGCTTTACCAAAACAGTAATTGTTAAACCCTGCCTTATGGGAAAATGTCAGATTTTAGTTCTTTTTATGAGAATCTGTTTAGCAGTTTGTGTCCATAGCTGTATTTGTAAACCTTTTTTCCCACTGTTTTAGTTATCCCACTAGCTGATTACTATATCATTGCTGGAGTGATCTATCAGGCACCAGACTTGGGATCAGTTATAAACTCTAGAGTGGTAAGTGTCTTCACATTCTTTAAGCACTAAAGAAAACTTTTAATTAGCTACCTTGCTTCCAGTAATCCAACTGGAGCTCCTCTGCCTTGTGTAAGTTGCTATAAAGTATTGACTATTAGAATGTCTTGAACTTTGGTTACTATGAGCCAAGTCAGTGGTCAAAGTATATTTCATAGTCTCAATTATATAGTAATTTAGGTTCTGAAAAATGGGTTCTGTCTTTGCATATGTAATATTTTGTGAGTATTTACTTTGGAAATTTTTGTTGACCTAATGAGAAATTTAGAATTTATTTTCCTTTTTCAAGCTTACTGCAGTGCATGGTATTCAGTCAGCTTTTGATGAAGCTATGTCATACTGTCGATATCATCCTTCCAAAGGTTATTGGTGGCACTTCAAAGATCACGAAGAGCAAGGTAAGTAGAACATCCAGACCCTCCTAACACACTTTTTGATCCTCTGAGAATGAAGCTGTTTTCTTTAGGAAAGTGGCTGTTGATCTTTTCTAAGTGTGTTTCACTTTTTTCATGGGATGCTGGCTTTGTTGCAGCTGAGATTCATGTAACTAGATGTATAATAATAGCTTTCACATAGGAACAGATGCACGTTCACTTTGTTAGGTAACTGGTAGTCTTAGTCAAGGTGATTGAAGGTTTGAAAATATTTGGGACCAGGTGCGGTGGCTCACTCCTGTAATCCCAGCACTTTGGAATGCCAAGGCAGGTAGGTCACCTGAGCCCAGGAGTTCAAGATCAACCTGGGCAACATGGTGAAACCTGGTCTCTACAAAAAGAAAAAAAAAAAGAAAAAAAAAAAAGGAACATAGGAGAAGCAGTGACGTGGAATGAGCAGAGATGATATACCTTACTTACCTGACTGCTGAGTTATCTTGGAATCTGGAACTCTTTATTCCTCCAGTCTTCAAAGCAGAGGAGATGAGAGAGATTGCTTTTTAGAGCCCTATCCCTAGATGGCCAGTCTGTTTTCTGATCTTTCCATCTCTCCACCTCTTGTGGCTCCAGGTTCTCTAAGTTTCCATCTGATCTGCTACTGTCTTCATCATGTTTTACTGTTCGACTACCTCCAGAAATGTGCCTGTAACAGCATACTTGTATTCTCCATTTCCTTGTCTGAGAAATAGCAACTCGGAATAAATTGTTGAGGGAAACATAGTGTTTGTATAGAATTCAGACCTGTATCTTCTTAATAGTAGGTATAAGCAGGAACATTTGATGAAGGAAAGTTTGCCTTTGTTGACTAAAATTGGCCCAATGGCTCTTTTCCCCTACCATAACCAAGTGTTCGGAGTAACACTTATCTGGAACCCTTCGCTTGGATACGGTTTCCCAATACACCTCCCTCCCAAGGGCAAATCCCATATGTGATTAACTTCAGAATTTCTCTTTCAGGTTCTGTTCTTTTTTGTCTTCATGATTTTCTGTTTTGTTATTTTTTTTTTCAGTGAATTACAGTCTTAATAATTGAATATGGTAGATTGAGTTTGTGAAACCTGCATTTCCATTTGTTCCTAGTAGGTTTTGTGGGAAAATACCATTTAATACACTTAAAATACACAAAGGTAATTTCAAACCAAATAATTTGGATTTTGATTTAGGTAATTTTGAAAAACTTTAGCTTTAAAACTCTTATGGTTGTGCATGCTTATATACCAAAACTGAAGTATCTTTAAAGGACATATGTATCAGCTTAAATGTTAGAATTTGACTTCAGTTAAGAGAGAGAGTTAACAGCACTTCTGTATATATGCTGTGTTTACCTTATTTTGGGAATTATCTTTGGTCTAGCAGCTATTAAAAATAATGAAGTTTGGGTATATTCATAGTGGATAAAGATTTGTAAAATATGAGACACCAAACTAAGTAGGCAATGTTTTGATTTGGACTTTGTATTTAATAGATAAAGTCAGACCTAAAGCCAAAAGGAAAGAAGAACCAAGCTCTATTTTTCAGAGACAACGTGTGGATGCTTTACTTTTAGACCTCAGACAAAAATTTCCACCCAAATTTGTGCAGGTAATGAGAATATGTGTGGTTAATCTTGATTTGACACTTCTTTATGGCGTATATATTTATTTTTAATTGAGAACCGTTTCAGATTTGACCTAAAATTACGATTTTCCTCATTAGTTAAAAAATGATCTCTGTTTCAAAGGAAAGGTTTCTAAAGACTTAATGGAAGAAATAGGTAAATGGAATGGAATTAACACTGTGTTTCTTACTGAATCTTCACAAACTATGAGGACTGCATATAGATCATATTCTCATTCAAAAGGTTGCTGAAAGTGTCACACGTGGTAACAAAACTAGAATATGAAACTCATGCTCTTTTTACTTTACGTGCCACCTTCCAGCCTGATGTAGTAGATGTCTGAACAATCTAAATGATAGAATGATTAACACTTGTGTAACAGAAAGAACAGAACATCTGAGGTAGAGTGTTTGGCATAATAAACAGAGGAGACAGGAGTGATTAATAGAGATACACTATATTGGGGTTTTAAGTGATATGAATCCACTGTGTGATTTGGAGGGGCAGGGAGATTTCTAACAGCAATAGCAAATCCACCTGCCATTCTAGTAAATGAGCTTTTGGAGTGAAGTAGATATGGAATGAAATCGATGAATGTGCTGGTCTCATGGATAGTCTCAATTCTTCTGGACCTTTGCAGTGTGCATACAAGATCATGTACCTCTTTTTTGTTAGGAGCTCCTTAAGGGATTTTCAAGGGAAATTTTAAACTAAATAAAATTTTTTACATGAGATGAATTTAGAACAGGCCTCCCCTTCCCTCTTCCCTGACTGTGCTGTAGTGAGAGATAGGGGCTATTGGAATTGTGATGTGGTGAAGAGAGCAGAAGACGCAAGATGGAACTCAGGACAGGAAAGCCAGTTTAGAGGAATCTCATCAACTGCACTTGAAGATGGAACATTGTCTGTTGAATAAATAAATAAATAAATAAATAAATTACAGCTGTGTGTAGGGTGATGAATGACCTCTACAGAATGTAAAAAGTTAGGTGTAGTTGACCATTTATTTGGTGAGTACATAGTGCATGCTAGGTAGGCAGGGGAAGACATCTAGACATGTGCTGTCCAGTACGGTAGCCACGAGGCACGTGTGACTATGAGCATTTGAAACACAGCTAGTCCAGATTGAGTTGTGATGTAAGTGCAATATACATACTGGATTTCAGACTTGTATGAAAAAGAATGCATGTAAAATATCTCAGTAGTTTAAAAATATTGATTATTGTTGAAATAATATTTTGGGTATATTTGGTTAAATAAAATACATGTTTCTTTTTAAAAATGTGGCAAGAAAATTTAAAATTACATGTGTATCTTGCATTTGTGGCTCACATTTCTTTTGAGCAGTCCTCATCTAGAAAATGATAATAGAACATGCAAAACTGGAAACATGAGTTAGTGAACATATGTTCAGAAACCAGAAAAATCCTCTGAGGGCTTACTCTGTGTTTGTGGAGGGGAAGAGTAATGGAAGATGAGACTTTAAAACTAGATTAAGGTCAGTTGAGAAGGATTTTATATGCAATGCAAAGAAGCTGGGATTTAATCCTGGAGTCCTATGTTTCTTCTCTATTTTAAAGTTATTACCATTACCACTCCCATAAACATAACAGGCCTCTAGATGCATTCAAAATTATTATTTTAAGTTTTAAAACAATAGCTATCATAACCAAAGACAGACCAAACCAGGGGAAATTTTGTACAGTCTTTTCCAAGTATATATTCTCTAGGAGTGTATTCTCACTGAAATCTCCTCTACCTCATCTTCAAGTGACTAGCTGAGAATGATTGCTGATGGTAGTAAGGACCCATTGGATATTTAAAAGTAGTTGCAAGGGAGTAATATAGTCAGTTTTGTGTTTTAGGAATGTAACTAATAACAGGAGGGTAGGGGATGCTTAGGAAATCACATGTGAAGTTTGGAGTCAGGGCACTTAAATTGTGGAAAGCTTGAATTAATTCTGTGGCCATAGGATAGGATACAGATTCAGGAGGTATTTACAGAGTTAGGATTGCTTTAATTTGGTGGTTGGATTTGGAGAGATTGGACAAAGGGTGATTCTGGGGTTTCAGGCCTAGAATTAGGCTAGGTATTGTCAGCTAAAATTCAGAATACAGGGAAAAAAACAGATTTTGGTTGAAGTACAGTTGTTAGGGGTTTGGTTTTCATTAACTGACCTACAGAACATTCAGTAGTTTGCTATTGTATTTGAGTCCTGGGGTACTCAGTGAAAGACAACTCCCCCCCACCCCCCGGCTAGGGGTGCTGTCTTGATTCTTGTTTGCTATCCTGTCCTGGTGCGCTAGGCTAGACATTGTAGAAAGCTCAAAGACTCTCTTGATTCTTAAAATAAAAACTCTTTACTTTATAGAAAAGTATGGTAATCTTAAAAACATGAAAGCAGAGAGAGTAATTAAAAATAAAACCCCCCTATACCCTTTAGTCTGCCTCAGCAGTTATCAAAATGGCCAAACTTATTTTATCTCTTTTCTCCCTACTTCCTCCCAATTATTTTTAAGCAGACTGCAGATTTCTTATCATTTCAGTGAGTGTTTTACCTTTTTCTTTTAAAGGTTTAGCCACATTCATACTTATATTATCATATTCCTGCACCCCACATTTCTTTTACCATCCAAGAGCCAAAAACCAGCTCCCAAAGATAGAGTATATCCAGCTGTGTATAACGTAACTAGGAGAAAGATGGCTTTCTCTAGAACTATTAATAATCTTTTTGCTTTTCCTACCAAAAATTTTTCCAGCCTCAGATCTAGAGAAGAAAATAATCTACTTCAAGTCTCCCAGAACTTCTTTTAGCTCATATTAACTCCTCTTTACCCATTGGGTCCTCCATAACTGTTTGTAGTCCAGATAAGGATACAGCAGCTATTCCTACTTACCAATTTTATCGAGCAGTTGGGCTTGTGGTACCCAAGAATGTTGCTTCTATAAGGGATGCTCAAGAGAATATTGGAGAAGTCCTCTCTGCTTCTTTGAAGCTCTTTTTTCCATATTTTAATATCGTTACTGCTGGAAGTTGCACTAATACTGATGTGATGAGAGTTTCGGTCTTTGGAGCCTTTTATGAGGACTGTCTTTTTATTGCTGTTTTTAGAAGCTGCTAGAAGGATATTTACTTCACCTAGGATTATCTAAACCAAAGCCACCTGATTAAATTTGCTCCAAGAAGCACCCTTGTTATATATCCCCATCTCAAACCATGTTCTACTAGTCTGGCAGGATTTACTGGAAAAGATTAGACAGTGTATTATGTTGGGTAAATAACGACATTATTCCAATGTCCAAATATAGTTCAGTGTCCAATATAGTTTAAATGGTTCAGTGCTGACAGTAGAAAAATCACCCCTTTCTAATTTTTTACTTTCCTCAATTTTCCTCCCTATGTTTCCTCTCCTATTTTAAAGAAAAACAATTTGTTCCCTCAGAATTACTTTAGACATGTTTAAGTATTGACATTTTCACAAGATAATGTGACATGTGGCTTTGTTGGGGGTTCTTATGACAACTCCTGTAATTGGAGATTGCTAGCAGGATTCAAAGGACTCAGCATGTAGTTGTACTCAGCTAAGATTCATTGCTATAATACAGTAAGGATGTATAGCCAGATCATAAGGGAAAAGGACACAGCAGAGTCTGGAAGAATCTATGTGCAGGCTTCCTTATATTTTCTTCTTCCCTTAAGAGGTTACACAAAGTGCACTGTTCTCTCAACAGTGAAAATGCAGAATATGTGATATTTCTTCCCAGGGAGATCCATTAGAGACCTGGTACCCAAGGTGTGTTTTTGGAGTTGGGGGAGCTCTTCATGCAGGTACCCTCTATCTAGCACATACCAAAATTCCACAACCTCTGAAGAAAGCAGATATTCAGCCTAAACTGCATTGTTTGTACAGTCTAGGCACAGTGAGCCACTATTATCAGGGAATGGTGGGAACCCTCCAGAAATCCAAGTTTCTAGACACTAGCCAAGGGCCAACCTTGCAAGCAGGACTTTCTGAGTATAGCAGCCTCAGGCCTTCTGTGGTAACCTTTTTATTGCACAGTGGATAATAATATGAAGCTCAGTTTTGGTCTTGTTAAGTGTAAAGATTCCCAGGACTTGCAATTGGAGTAGGATAGTTGGCAGTTGTCAGCATGAACCTGGAATGTGTAATATCAGAAAATTTTGTAGTTGTTAGGAGTGGGAATATGTAAGAAGGCCTAGGGAGGGCATGTAAATCCAGAAAGATTCAGCAAACAGATGGAGGCATTAGAAATGAAGAGACTGCTTTTTTCTTCTAAGATGATATGGAAGTACTAAGGTATTTTAAATATATATATATATGTGTATATGTATATAAAGTTATAAGTTTAAAGGTAGATGGTAAGGAAGTTGGTGGTGTTGGCATCCTGGTTTTGTTGTTGTTTTTAAACATGGGAGACAGTGTCATCGGATGAGAATGAGGGGTAGAAGAAGACAAGAGTGTTGTAGAGCATTTAACTTGGGGAATGGGGCAAAGGAGATGACAGAGCTTAATCAAGTGAAAGAATTGCTCTACGGAGTGAAGGACCTGACCTTATTTCTAATCTTTTTTTCCTTATCTTTTTTTCCTATAGATTGGTTTTTAATAATAGACTCATCAGAAATCTCTTTTTCCTCCAAATTTCCCATGCCTGCCAACTTTAAAAGTCATGGTTCATCCATACTTCATTCTCCCTTCCCATAATTCATACCCATTAAGGAAATAAGACTCTGGAGTATTGGAAGACTTCATTATTTCTTCCCATTGGATTCTACTGAACTGCTTTTTATAAAGCACTGTAGCCTGGGTGTGGAGGTGGAAGTCCTTGTTAAATGTTCAAGTATTTTTATGGTTGGTTGACTATCTTGTTCTAGTTTTTGATTTGTGTCTTTTCTGGAATAGGGAATAAGAAACAGACAATGATAAATGTACTTTATAGTACATAAATAGTAGCTTTTCTTCACAAAGTCATTTGAAATGTAATTTGGATGAAGCTTTCATTTTATTAATATGACATTAAGAAGAAGAAACTTTGCCAACTTGACCTGTTTTCTTCTTTTTCCTCTTCCTCCCCCTCCCTCTTTTCTAAAAAATTATAGCTAAAGCCTGGAGAAAAGCCTGTTCCAGGTATGGTTCATCTAATATTACGCTTGAAATAAGATCAAACAGCTTGTAAATCAATAACTGTAGCATGTGAAATGAGCCGCGGTCATTTTGTCCTTCTAGAGCTGGGGCTGGGCCTCATTGGAAGAAGAATTGTCTTGGTTCACACATAAAATAACACTAATGATAGCTGATGAGCTGAAAAAAGAAAAAAAATCTCATAATGTTTTAAGAAAGTTTACAGATTTGTGTTGGGCCACATTCAAAGCCATCCTGGGCCGCATGCTGCCCGTGGGCCACGGGTTAGAGTCTCCCATTGTAGTTTTTTACTCTTAATCTTTGAGATGTGCTGAACTGTCAGCAGATGGTGCCATTGTGGTAGTGAAAAGATGAATTGGGAGGGAGAAAGTAGGTATTGAGGAGATATGAGGAAGCCACCGTGATTCGAGGTTTCTTCTTCAAATCTCTATTTTTATATAATGTTGTTTTCTGTTACATTACTGAAAACAGGTGTTGAACCATCATGGTACTGGGTTAGAATAATTATATATCTTGTTTTTACATACTGTCTTACTTAAATGCTATGTAGTTTTGTCTAGTATCATTAATTTCCTTGAGTTATCAGGTTGTTAGGTTTGTAACTGGGTTCTTGTATACATCTGCCTATGGGAACAGCTAGATCTAGAACTTGAGATAAACAGTTAAAAATGAATTTGAAAATGTGAACCGTTCATACCAACCATCGTTTGAATTTATCTCATTCCCTCCACCCGTGTCTCCCTCCCCAAAAAATCTACTTTTGATATCAGTGGATCAAACAAAGAAAGAGGCAGAACCTGTACCAGAAACTGTAAAATCTGAGGAGAAGGAGACCACAAAGAATGTACAACAGACAGTGAGTGCTAAAGGCCCCCCTGAAAAACGGATGAGACTTCAGTGAGTATGGACAAAAGAGAAGCCTGGAAGACTCCTCATGCTAGTTATCATACCTCAGTACTGTGGCTCTTGAGCTTTGAAGTACTTTATTGCAACCACCTTATTTGTATGGGATGCACTTATTCTTTGAAAGGATATTAGGCCGGGCGTGGTGGCTTACGCCTGTAATCCCAGCACTTTGGGAGGCTGAGACGGGTGGATCACTTGAGGTCAGAAGTTCGAGACCAGCCTGACCAATATGGTGAAACCCTATCTCTACTAAAAATAAAAAAATCAGCTGGGCGTGGTGACGGGCGCCTGTAGTCCCAGCTACTCGGGAGGCTGAGACAGGAGAACTGCTTAAACCCAGGAGGCGGAAGTCGCCCTGAGCTGATCATCACACCGTTGCCCTCCAGCCTGTGCAACAGAGCAAGACTTCGTCTCAAAAAAAAAAAGAAAAGATATTATTCCCATCATGATTTCTTGTGAATATTTGTTATATATCTTCTGTAACTTTTCCTCTCCTGGACTTGTGCAACCTACACACATATTTACTGGTAGATATGTTTAAAAGCAAAATAAAGGTGTTTGTATATATTGCTTCATCATGACTTTTTTCTTCATCATGACTGATATTTTTCAGATGCACTTTGAAGACACAAAGGATGTTAAAGTAGTAACTAAGCATATTTTTTTTGTTAAGTTACATAATCCTTAGTATTAAAATAAACAGTTGCTGACATTTTGGAAGATGAAGGAAAAACCTCAGCAATACCATTACCCTATAAATACTGTAACAACGTTGTGAGTTTTCATCTTATTCTACGTGTAGATACTTTTTTTTTTTTCAATAAAGAAAAGGAATTTTTTTTTTTTAAGTTATGGAGGCTGAGAAGTCCAGCATTGAGTGGCTCCATCTGGTGAGGGCCTTCTTGCTGGTAGGAAGTCTGCAAAGTCCCTAGGCAGCACAGGGTATCTCATGGCAAGGGGACTGAGTGTGCTTGCTGCATGTAGATGCTTTTAAAACTACTTTAATCATTCCTTTCATGCAATTTTACTTTATTATATCTGTTGTAAGCTTTCCCCCATGTTTATATAGTTTTTATAGACTGTTTTAGTGTCTGAATTTCTGTAAATGATTGTATCTCAGTTTTCTTTCTGTGTTATATTTGGGATTTTTTTCTCAATTTACATTATTTTAAATAAGACTGCTGTGATTATATCTTTGTATAATGCCTTTTCAATATTTGGTATTTATTTCCTTAGGATAGTGTTCCAGAAGTGGAATCATTAGAGTCTGCATTTTTATTGCTCTTAGTCCGTATTGCTAAGTTGTTCCTCAAAAGGTTGGACTAGTGATCACTCAAACAGCAAAGTTGGAAAGTATGTATCAGGTTTTCCGGAATTGCTACCACTAAATTTTGTCATTTATGTTTTTAGTGTTAATTAAGTAGCAAAAGTGGTATTTTAGTATTTAAAGTGGTTGAAGAATTTGTTATCTTTGTTTTCTGCTTTTGTGAAATGTCTAATTTTATGTATTGTGTGAGATTTTTGTCTTTCAACTTCTTACTTTGACATAATTTCAGGCAAATAAAAGTTGTAAGAATAGTACAAAGAATTCCTATATATACCTTTTACCCTAGTTCTCCATCTGTTACCATTTTTCTGTATTTTAGTCTTTATTTTCTTTCTCTCTCTCTTCTGTCTCTAACTCTTGCTCTCCTGTTACTTGCTGTTTCTCTCTTTCTCCCTCTCTCTTTCGATCGTATTTATGTTTCACCAGTGGTGCCAATAATGTCATTTACAACAGAAAAAAATCCTGAGTTGTGGGCTACATTTAGTTGTCCTGTCTTTTCAGTCTCCTGTAACCTGGAATAGTTCTTTAATCTTGCTCGTTTTTCATAACCTTGATATTTGAGGAGTTGAAGCCATTCATTTTGTGGAATGTCTCTCAATTTGGGTCTGTTTGATATATCCTCATGATGAAATTCACCTCATGCATTTTTGTGAGGAATGCCATAGAAAAGATGCTTATGGAGGCACATGCTGTCAATTTGCTCCATTTCTGGTGATGTTAGCATTCATCACTTGGTTAAGGTAGTGTCTATAAGGTTACTCCACTGTAAAGTTATTTTTCCTTTTGTAAATTATAGGTATCCTGGAATATTTTGAGGCTCTGAGTGTCCTGTTATTTCTCAAACTTTTACCCACTGGCTAGCCTCCATCAGTAAGTCTTGCCTGAATCATTTATTACTCTGATGTTTGCCAAATGGTGATTTTCTGATTTCATTGTTCTATGTTATTAGTTAGCTTTCTGCTATAAACAGCTTTCATTTCTCCCCCCTTTTTAAAAATATCATTGTGGACTCCTGGTTTCTTATTTACTTCAATGCATGTATTTCCTTACTATCATTCATATTGATGCCCAATTTGTCTTAAATTGGAACAGTGGGAGCTACTTCAAGCTGATCCTGTGTCCTTTTGGTATGACTTCATCATCCATTGAGTGATTTCTTTGCTCTTTAGCACGGTAAGATACGCCAGGCTCATTTCAACTCTGGAGCCAGGCACTTCTGTTTCTTTTAGTGGAGAATCGCATTTGGAAATCATAATCTGTGTGCTGGGTATGTTCATTGCTACTGGGGTGTCATTGCTTCTAGGCCTTTTTAACTGACAGGGTCAGTAATGGAGTAAAACTCACTGTAATCATGTAACTTGTGTGGTTTAAGAAATTGAACTTTGCTAGTACCCCAGAAGCACCTTTATGTCCCCTCGTGATTTTAACGCTTAATCACCTTCATCTTCAGTTTTATGGTAATCACTTGTCTTCACAGTTTTACTGTGTAACCATGAATCCCTAAATAAATGTTTAGATTGCCTATTTTAAAAATTTAATATAATTGGTCAGTGTGTGCATTTCATGTATGGCTTCTTTTATGTCTGTGAAGTTCATCAGAGTTGTTTCATTTGTAGTTATTTTAATTTCTGTGTAGTAGTATATTGCATGAATATATTACAACTTTAGATTTCATTCTAATGGTGATAGACATTTGCATTGTTCATAATTTTTGGCGATTAAAATTGCTTTTATGAATATTCTATTTTATGAACTTATAATATGAAATTTCAGGAATATTCCAATTGTATGAATATTATATTGCTTTTTGGTATATGTTATGGGCTGAATTGTGTCCTCTTCTTCAAACAAGGTGTACAGAAATCTTAACCCCTGGTACCTTAGAATGT
This sequence comes from Theropithecus gelada, assembly GCF_003255815.1. Taxonomy (NCBI): domain Eukaryota; kingdom Metazoa; phylum Chordata; class Mammalia; order Primates; family Cercopithecidae; genus Theropithecus; species Theropithecus gelada. Next base: position 71,966,874 of record NC_037675.1, on the reverse strand, counting down.
GACCTCATTTGAAAACAGGGTCATTGCAGATGTTATGGGTTAAAATGAGGCCATACTGGAGTCGGGTGGGCCTCTTATCTGATATGACTGGTGTCTTTATAAAAGGAAAGCTGTGTGAAGAGACAAAGGGAGAATGCCATGTGCAGACGGAGGATCAGAATGATGCATCTACAAGCCAAGGAATGCCAAAGATTTCCGGCCAGTCACCAGAAGCTAAGAGGCAAAGAAGGATTCCCCTACAGGTCTCAGAGAAAGCATAGCCCATAGTCCTACTGACACTTTGATTTTGGATTTTCAGCTTCCAGAATTTTGAGACAATAAATTTGTTGTGTAAGTCCCCCAGATTGTTGTACTTTGTTAGGGCAGTCTAGGGAACTAATGCAGTGTACATAGGTTCATTTTACTATTTTATTCAAATTGCTGGCTCACGAAGCTGCCTTTATTCAGTTTTAGTTGATGACGTGAAAATACTTACCGAAGTGGTTATACCAGTTTATACTCCAGCCAGCAGGGTGTAAGGCTCCAGTTGTACCACTCCTTTGTTGACCCTTGATATTGTCAAGGAAAAATTTAGTCATGTGTTCAGTGGTATCTTTTTTGGGCTGCAATTTACATTTCCTGGTAATTGGTGATGAACATTTTTTCATATGATTTGGCTACTTGGATACTCATTTTTGTGTTTTCAGGTCTTCTGCACATTTTTTTCTGTTGGTTCATCAACGTGAAGTACATTCATGTTGTACTTTCACTTCACCATTATTCATCTCCAGAACTTTGTTATCCCAAATGGAAACTCTGTACCCATTAAACAGTAACTCCACTTTCCCTTTTTCTTCCATCTCCTGGCAACCACTATTCTACTTTCTAACATTGACTAGATACCTCATATAAAATCATACAGTATCTGTCCTTTGACTTAGCATGATGTCTTGAGGGTTCTTCTGTGTTGCAGCATGTGTCAGAATTTCCTTTTTAAGGCTGAGTAATATTTCAGTATCTGTGTGTGTGGACACACATCTTGTTTTGTTTATTCATCTTTCAGTGAACATTTGAGTTGTTTCCACCTTTTGGCTATTGCGAATAATGCTTCTGTGAACACTGATGTATAAATATCTATTTGAGTCCCTGCTTCCAATTCTTTTGTGTATGTATTCAGAAGTGGTAATTCTATTTTTAACTTTTTGAGGGACTACCATGCTGTTTACAATGGCAGCTGTACCATTTTACATTTCAACCAGCAATCCCTGAGGTCTCCAGTTTCTCCACATCCTCACCAATTCTTGTGATTTTCCGTTAATAGCTATACTAATAGGTGCAAGCTGGGATCACACTGGTTTTGATTTGCAATCCCTAATGACTAGTGATATTAAGATTTTCACGTGCTTTTTGGCTATTTGTTTAGCTCCTTTTGAAACATGATCTATTCAAGTGCTCTGAACATTTTTTTAAATTTAATTTTTTTAGACTGGATGTGTGTGTGTATTTTTTATTATTGTTTATTTTTGTTGACTTTGTCAAATATCGATTGTGGATGTGTGGCTTTATATCAGGGGCCTCTATTCTGTTCCATTGGTCTATGTGTCTGTTTTTGTATGAGTACCATGCTGTTTTGGTTACTGTAGCCTTGTAATGTAGTTTGAGTTTGGATAATGTGATGCCTCTGACTTTATTCTTTTTGTTTAGGATTGCCTTGGCCAATCCATGAGTGTGGAATGCATTTCCATTTGTGTCATCTGTGATTTCTTTCAGCAATGTTTTGTGGTTCTCCTTATAGAGAACTTTCACCTCCTTGGTTGGGTGTATTCTTAGGTATTTTGTGTCTATTATAAATGGAATTGCATTCTTGGTTTGGTTTGCAGCTTGAACATTATTGGTACATAGAAATCCTACAGATTTTTGTATGCTGATTTTGTATCCTGAGACTTTGCTTAAATTATTTGTTATGTCTAGGAGTCTTTGGCAGAATCCTTAGAGTTTTCTAGGTATAGAATCATATTGTCACTGAAGAGAGATATTTTGACTTCCTTTTTTCCCTATATGTATGCCTTTTAATTCTTTGTCTTGCCTGATTGCTGTGGCTAGGACTTTCTGAACAGACACTTCCAAAAAGATGTACAAGCAGCCAAAACAACAACAACAACAAAAAATGCTTAATGTTACTAGTCATCAGATAAATGCAAATTAAAACCACGACGAGATACCATCTCATGTCAGAATGGCTATTATTAAAAAGTCAAAAAACAGATGTTGGCAAAGATGTGGAGAAAAGGGAACACTTACACACTGTTGGTGGGAATGTAAATTATTTCTGCACCTGTGGAAAGCAGTTTGGAGATTTTGCAAAGATCTAAAAATAGAAGTCCCTTTCGACCCAGCAATCCCATGACTGGGTATCCTACCAAAGGAAAGTAGATCATTCTACCAAAAAGACACCTGCACTTGTATGTTTATTGCAGCACTATTAACAACAGCAAAGACATGGAATCAGTCAAGGTGCCCATCAGCAGTGGATTGGGTTTTAAAAATGTACATATACACCATGGAATGCTATGCAGCCATAAAAATGAATCAAATCATGTCCTTTGCAGCAACATGAAAGCAGCTGGAGGCCATCATCCTAAGCAAATTAACACAGAAATGGAAAACGAAATACCACATGTTCTGACTTATAAGTGGGAGTTATACATTGAGTACACATAGACACAAAGATGAAAACAATATACACTTAAGTGGGGAGGGATGGGGGCAAGGGTTGAAAAACTTATCAAGTACTATGTTCACTGCTTTGGCAACAGCATTGTTAGAAGTCCAAACCTCAGCATCACACAATACATCCATGTATCAAACCCCCGTGTGTACCTTCTGTATCTAAAATTTAAAAAAGAGGCATCTGGTCATGTCGTTTGCCCACTTTTAATGTTATTTGCTTTATTCTTGTTCATTTATTTAAGATCCTTATAGATTCTGGATATTAGTCCTTTGTTGGATGCATAATTTGCAAATAATTTCTCCCAGTCTGCAGGTTGTCTGCTTATTCTGTTGATTGTTTCTTTTGCTGTGCAGACGCTTTAGTTCGAGTAAGTCTCATTTGTCTATTTTTTGTTTTTGTTGCATTTGCCTTTGAGATCTGAGTCATAAGTTCTTCACCTAGGCCAATGTCCAGAAGAGTTCTCCCTAGATTTTCTTCTAGAATTTTTATAATTTGAGGTCTTACATAAATTTAAGTCTTTGGCGCATCTTGAGGTAATTTTTGTATATAGTGAGAATTAGAGGCCCAATTTCATTTTTCTGCATATGCCTAGTCAGTTTTTCCTGTACCACTATTGATTAGGGTATACTTTCCCCAGTGTTTATTTTTGTTGACTTTGTCAAAGATCATTTTTAAAAATGGAATTTTTTTGGTGTTTTGAATTGTAGAAGTTCTTTTATATATTCTGAATGTGAATTCAGTATTAGTTTCATGATTCACAAAGATTTTCTCCTATTGTGTGTGAGTTGTTTTTCACTCTGTTGATCATGTCCATTGATGTACAAAAAAATTTAATTTTTATAACGTCCGATTTACTATTTCTTCTATTGCCTGTGCTTTTGGTGTCATCCAAGAAATCACTGCCAAATCCAATGTCATTAAGTGCTTCCCCTATGTTTTCTTCTAAGTGTTTTCCAGTGTAAGCTCTTATATTTAGTTCTTCGATCCATTTTGAGTTAATTTTTGAATATACTGTAAAATAAGAGTCCAGCTTGTTCTTTTGCATGTGGATATCCAGTTTTCCCAACTCCATTTGTTGAAAAGACTATTTCTGGCCGGGCGCGGTGGCTCACGCCTGTAATCCCAGCACTTTGGGAGGCCGAGGCGGGCGGATCACAAGGTCAGGAGATCGAGACCACGGTGAAACCCCGTCTCTACTAAAAATACAAAAAATTAGCCGGGCACGGTTGTGGGCGCCTGTAGTCCCAGCTACTCGGGAGGCTGAGGCAGGAGAATGGCGTGAACCCGGGAGGCGGAGCTTGCAGTGAGCCGAGATCGCGCCACTGCACTCCAGCCTGGGCGACAGAGCGAGACTCTGTCTCAAAAAAAAAAAAAAAAAAAAAAGAAAAGACTATTTCTCCATTGAATAGTCTTGGCACTCTTGTCAAAAACCATTGACCTTGTATTTGAGAGACTCTATTGTATTCCTTTGGTCCATATGTCTGTCTGTATACCAGTACTACACTGTTTTTGATTACTGTAGATTTGTGGTAAGTTTTCAAATCAGGATGTGTGAGAACTCCAACTTTGTTATGTTTCGAATGAATTTTAGGGGTTATAGTTCTGTGCCAACCATTTGTCTTTCAAGGCTTGAAAGTAGTTGTTTCATATATTCTAGTGTTGTAGTTCTTATGGTGTAAGGACACATTTGGTTCCAGTTACTACACTATGGCAGAAAGTGGAAATCTAGTAGTTTTCAATTTTATCAAACACATTTTATGTGTACTTTTTTGGGAGGAGCATCTGTTGAGATAACAGATGATACTTCTCTTTTCTTCTGATAGTATGATGGATTACACTCTTTTAATTTTCATCCAAATGTTAACCAATGTTGTATTTCAGGAATAAACCCCACTTTTTCATGATATTATCTTTTTATGTACTATTGAGGTTAATTTGTTGAGATGTGGCTTAGGATTTTACACTTGATTTAACATTTAAGATTAGCCTGTAATATTCTCTTTCCTGTAAGTTCTTTTTTATTTTGGTAACAAGGTTATGTCAGCATCATATGAGTTGGGAAATACTATCTTCCATGAAAGAGTTTGCATACCAAACAGAGCGGTTCCTGGAAGGGCTTCTAAGACCTTTATGCCTTTGAATGCCCGTTCTTGTACCTAGGCTTTCTTATCCTTTTTGCCTTCCTTCTTCTTGCTTATTCTTCACAGCCCAGTTCAGGGAACATTTACTCTGGGAAACATTTCCTGAGTTTTCTGGTCTCAGTGGGTTGTGAATCCCCCTTCTGTCTATTGTGCAGGCAGCTTAATCCTAGCACTTTCCCTAGTGGGAAAACATGTCCCATGTGTATCCAGTGTTTAGCCCAACTGATAAGTGAGAGCATGCAGTATTTGATTTTCAGTTTCTGCATTAATTCTCTTAGGGTAATGGCCTCCAGCTGCATTCATGTTGCTCCAAAGGACAGTCTCATTTTTTATGGCTGTGTAGTATTCGATGGTATATGTGTGCCACATTTTCTTTATGCAATCCACCTTTGACAGAAACTTAGGCTGACTACATGATTTTGCTATTGTGGATAGCGCAGTGATAAACGTACAAGTGCATATGACCTTTTGATAAAATGATTTCATTTCCTTTAAGTATATACCCAGTAGTGGGATTGCTGGGTCAGATGGTAGTTCTATTTTAGTTCTTTGAGAATTCTCCATACTCTTTTTCTAGAGGGGTTGAACTAGTTCATATTCCCTACCAACAATTTATAAGCATTCTCTTCTCTACAGCCATACCAACATCTATTGTTTTTTTTACTTTTTAGTAATAGCCATATTACCAGCATGAGATGAGATCTCATTGTGGTTTTAATTTGTATTTATCTGATGATTAGTGATGTTGAGCATTTTTTTCATATGTTTGTTGGCTGCTTGTATGTCTTTTGAGAAATCGCTGTTAATGTCCTTTGCCTGCTTTTCAATGGTGGTTTTTTTTCTTGTTGATTTATTTAAGTTCCTTATAGATCATAGATATTAGTCCTTTGTCAGATGTGTAGTTTGCAAATATATTCACCTATCTGTAGGCTGTCTGTTTACTGTGTTGACTGTTTCTTTTGCTGTGCTGAAGCTCTTTAGTTGAATTAAGTCTGATTTGTCTATTTTTCTTTTTGTTGCATTTGTGTTTGAGGTCTTGGTCATAAATTCTTTGCTTGGGCCAATCCAGAAGAGTTTTCCCTAGGTTTTCTTCTAGGAATTTTATAGTTTGAGGTCTTACAGTTGAGTCTTTAATCTGATTTGAGTTAATTTTTGTATATGGTGAGTGGTAGAAGTCCAGTTTAATTCTTCTTTATATAGCTAGCCAGTTTTCCCAGCACCATTTATTGAATAGGGAGTACTTTCACCATTGATTGCCTTTGCCATCCTTGTCAAAGATCAGATGGTTGTAGAGGTGTGGCTTTATTTCTAGGTTCTCTGTTAAATTCCATTCATCTCTGCATCTGTTTTTCTAGTGTAGTAGTAAAATTTGAAATTGGGTAATGTGATGCCTCCAGCTTTATTCTTTTTGTTTAGGATTTCTTTGGTTAATCAGGCTCTTTTTTGGTGCCATGTGAAGTTTTCATAATTTTTTGTTAATGCTCTGAAAAATGACATTGGTAATTTCATAGGAATTGTGTTGAATCTGTAGATATCTTTTGGCAGTATGGTCATTTTAGTTGTATTGATTCTTCAAATCCGTGAGCATGGAATGTTTCTCCATATGTTTGTATCATCTATAATTTCTTTCAAAAGTGTTCTGTAGTTCTCCTTGTAGAGGTCTTTCGCTTTCTTGGTTAAACATATTCCTACCTATTTTTTTTGTGTGTGTGGCTATTTCTAGATGGAATTGAGTTCTTGATTTGGTTCTCAGCTTGAACGTTATTGGTGCGCAGACATTCTACTGATTTTTGTACATTGATTTTTGTATCCTGAAACTACTGAATTTGTTTATCAGGTCTAGGAGTCTTTTGGATGAATCTTTAAAGTTTTCTAGGTACAGGAGTATGTCAGCAGTGAATAGAGATTTAATTAGACTCCTTTTTTTTCCTATTTTGATGTCTATTGTTTCTTTCTCTTGTCTGATTGCTCCAGCTAGGAGTTTCAGTACTATGTTGTATAGGAGTGGGGAGAATGGATGTATTAGTCAATTCTCATGCTGCTTATAAAGACATACTCGAGACTGGGTAATTTATAAACAAAAGAGGCTTAATTGACTCACAGTTCAGCATGGATAGGGAGGCCTCAGGAAACTTACAATCATGGCAGAAGGGGAAGCAAACACATTCTTCTTCACATGATGGCAGGAAGGAGAAGTGCACAGTGAAGGTGGGGGGAAAGCCCCTTATAAAACCATCAGATCTTGTGAGAACTGATTCCCTATCCCGAGAACAGCATGGAGGTAACCACCCCCGTGATTCAATTACCTCCTACCGGGTCCTTCCCACAACACATGGGGATTATGGGAACTACGGTTCAAGTTGAGATTTGGGTGGGGACACAGCAAAAGCATGTCAGTGGACATCCTTGTCTTGTTATTGTTCTTAAGGGGAATTCATTCATATTTGCCCATTCGATATGATGTTGGCTGTGGCTTTGTCATTAATGGCTTTTATTATTTTGAGGTATGTTCTTCGATATCTAGTTTGTTGAAGGTTTTTATGAAGGGATGCTGGATGCTATTGAATGCTTTTTCTGTGTCTGCTGAGATGATCATATGGGTTTTGTTTTTAATTCTGTTTGTGTGGTGAATAATATTGATTTGTGTGTATTGAATGATCCTTGTTTCCCAGGAATAAAACCCACTTGATCATGATGAATTATCTGGTTGATATGATATTGAATTAAGTTTGCTAGTATGTTGTTGAGGATTTTTGCATCTATGTTCAGAAAATATATTGACCAGTGGTTTTTTTTATGTGTGTGTCCTTGCTAGATTTTGATATCAGGATGATGCTAGTTTTGTATAATGAATCAAAGAGGAATTGTCCTTGATTTCCTGGAACAGTTTCAGTAAGATTGGTGCCAGCTCTTTGAACGTTTGGTAGAATTTGGCTGTGAATGTGTCTTGTCCAGGGCTTTTTTTGGTTAGTAGATTTTTTTATTAACTGATTCAGTTATCTAACTCGTTATTGGTCTGTTCAAGATTTCAATTTCTTTCTGGCTCAATCTTTGGAGGTTGTGTTTTTCCAGGAATATATCCATTTCTCCTAGATTTCCTAGTTTGTGTGCATAGAGATGTTCCTAGCAGTCTCTGGTGATTTTTATCTTTCTGTGGTATCAGTTGTAATGTCACCTTTATCATTTTTTATTGTGGTTATTTGACTGTTCATTTTTTTCTTGAGTAATCTCACTACTACTCTATCAATTTTGTTTACCCGTTCGATGAAACAACTTTTCATTTCATTGATGCTTTGTTTTTGTTATTTTGGTCTCAGTTTCATTTAGTTCTCTAATATTCTTTTTTTCTGATAGCTTTGGATTTGGTTTGTTTTCCTAAGTCCTTTAGATATGACCTTAGGTTGTTAATTTGAGATCTATCTTTTCACATAGGCATTTAGCACTATAAACTTCCATTTAAACACTGCTTTTGCTTTACTCAAGAGGTGTGGATGTGTTGTCCAAGAAGATGCTTGGTATGATTTCAGTTTTTTTGCATTAATTGAGACTTGCTTTATGACCAAACTTGTGGTCAAATTTAGAGAATGTTGCATGTACAGATGATTAAGGAAATGGCTATTTGCAGTTCTTGGGTGGAATATTCTGTAGATGTCTATTAGGTACTTTTGGTCAAGAGTCCAATTTAAGTCCAGAGTGTTTTTTTGTTAATTTTCTGCCTCAGTGATCTGTCTAGTGCTGTCAGTGGGGTAGTGAAGTCCCCCACTATTATTGTTTCACTGTATATCTTTGAAGTCTAGTAGTATTTGTTTTATAAATATGGGTACTTTGACGTTGGGTGCAGGTATAGTTAGGATACTTAAGTCTTCTTATTGATTGAATTGAATGTTTTATTATTAAATAAGGCCATGTTTTTCATTTTCTTTTTTTAACTTTGTTCATTTAAAGTCTGTTTTATGTGCTACCAGAATAACAACTCATACTCTTTTTTGTTTGTTTGTTTTCTATTTGCATGATAGATGTTTCTCTGTTTCTTTACTTTTAGCCTGGGAATGCCATTACATGTGAGATAGATCTATTGAAGGCAGCAGAATATTGTTTTTTAAATCCAATTTGCCACTCTGTGTCTTTTGAGTGGAGCATTTAGACCATTTACATGCAAGACTAATATTGATACGTGAGATTTCATTCCTGTCATAGCTTTCTTAGCTAGTTGTTTTATAGTCTCAATTGTGTAATTGTTTTGTAGCATCTGTGCATTTTATACTTATGTGTTCTTTTGTGGTAGCAGTATCACTCTTTCATTTCCATCTTTAGAACTCCTGTGAATATTTCTTATAGGGCTTGTCTGGTGGAGACAAATTCCCTTAACATTTGCTTGTCTAATAAAGGGTTTATTTCTCCTTTGTTTATGAAGCTTAGTTTGGCAGGATATGAACTTACTGGCTGCCATTTTTTTTTTCTTTAAGAAGGCAAAAACTGACTTCAGTCTCTTCTGGCTTGTAAGGTTTCTGCTGGGAAGTTTGCTGTTAGCCTGATGGGACTTCCTTTATAGGTAATTTGGGGCTTTTCTCTAGCTACCTTTGAGGGGGATTTTTTTGTATTAACCTTGGGGATGGTTGTCTTGTATAGTATCTGTCAGGTGTACTCTCAGTTTCTTATATCTGGTTCTTGACCTCTCTAGCAAGATTAGGGAAATTTTCCTGAATTATTTCCTCAAATATGTTTTCCAATTTGCTTGCTTCCCCCCCCCCCCCCCCCCCCCCCCGCCAAAGGCTTTGTTCTTTTTGTTACTTTTATCTGGGTTAATTTGAAGGGCGAGCCTTCAGGTTCTGAAATTCTTTCTTCTGCTTTGTCTAATCTATTATTAAAACTTCCATCTGTATTTTGAAATTCCTTTAGCAAAATTTTCAATTTCAGAAGTTCTATTTGTTTTTTTCTTAATATAACTATCTTGTCTTTCATATCCTGAATTGTTTTTCTGGTGTCTTTGTATTGGATTTCAACTTTCTCTTGGATCTCATTGAATTTCATTGAAATCCATATTTTGAATACTTTATCATTTCAAACTTTTCAGTTTGGTTAGTATTCATTGCTAGAGAGTTGGTGCAATCCTTTGGAGGTGTCAGGACATCCTGACCTTTTATACTGCCAGAGTTCTTGCTGATTCCTTCTCATCTGAGGAGCTGCTGCTTCTCATTTTTGAGTTTGCTATCATTTGCATGGAATCTTTTAATTTTTTAACCCTTTTTTCCCTTGACGGTGCTGTATGTTGTGTATGATCTTTTGGTTTCATTTATTGGTGCTTTCAGGGGGCCAAGGCTCTATATGGGTACCTTGGTTGTGGATGGCCTCTGTGTGGTGACTTTCTTAATGCTGATTGTTGTAGCGATGTATTGAACATATGAGTGGTCACACTTATTTCCTGTGGGGTTGAGAGTGCAGGTGCACAGGTCTCAGGAAACTTATCTCATAGACTAGCACTAAGCCCTTCTGGTAGCAGGTTTTTTATTTGGCGGTGCAGTTCAGGCTGTAGTCCAGTAGATGGAGATGACACTTGAGAGTAAGAGACAGCTCATGGCTCAGGCTGATGTCAAGTGGTAGCACCTGTGTTGACAGGAGGCGTGAGAGGGGTTAGGGGGCCAGTGGGGAACAGGAAGCAGTCTTGTTGGGGCCCGCTGATATCTTGGAGGAAAGGTTGGGGAGGTGCACCAGGTCCTTATCCTGAGTCAGCAGGAATGCCATCTGCTTCCCTATCTTGCCCCTGTTGCAGAGCTCACGACCTTAGTTCATAAATACTTTTGGTTCCTGGTTGCAGAGGAGCTGTGGGTCACCGAAACATCTTCTTGAAGGCTTGGAACAGAGCCTTTTCTGCCAGTTCAGGGCAGGCAACTCTAGTGATTTCTCTCTTCTCTGTTGCTGGGATGCTGCCATTCTGTGTAGGGAGGGCGAGTTAGGCCCCGCCATTCGAGTAAACCCCATGCAGCATGGGCTTAACTTTCAGTAGGGGTGGAGCTGCAGTGAAAAGCTTAAAAAATGCTTTCACTGAATACATTCCCCAGCCCCCAGTGGGAAGAACCACGGCTGTGTCTGCAATAGTGTATGGCATTGGATGGGTGGAAGATGTCCCTCTCTTCATGTTAATTCCCTGCTGCTGGCACTGCCTCCTTCAGCAATCAGTGCTGCATCCACATTCCCTTTGTCCTAAGGGGACTTTGGCAGGCTGCACTCCCTTGTTGGTAGCCCATGCTGGGGGTTAGATCTCCAGGGGTCTCACAACTTCCTGGGGCCCATCAGTCTCCTGTGCTTGCCACAGCCAGAGTGGGTTGTAAGATATTTGTGAGGGTTCTGGTGGTGTGATGACTCAAGGGCAGAGAAACCCTGGGCAGGGCAGAGGTCCACTAGGTGTCCACACCAGTATTGCACCTGTCATCTCAGTTTGGGTCAGGGGAGTACATTAATTCCTGCAGGAGCTAGTCAGCTGGTTCTCTATCCCTGGGCAATTCCCAAGTAACCACCAATAGCTTTGCCCTAGGTCATGAGGACAGAGCGGTTCCCAACAGTTTGGTGGTCAGCAGATCATCAGAGGGGTGAAGGGAGCAGAGTAAGCACCTCCTTTTTTTTTTTTTTTTTTTTTTTTTAGATGGAGTTTTGCTGTTGTTGCCCAGGCTGGATTGCGATGGCATGATCTTGGCTCACTGCAACCTCCACCTCCTGGGTTTGAGCGATTCTTCTGCCTCAGTGTCTGAGTAGTTGGGATTATAGGCGCCTGCCACCACACCTGGCTAATTGTTTTGTATTTTTAGTAGAGATGGGGTTTCACCATGTTGGCCAGGCTGGTCTTGAACTCCTGTCCTCAAGAGATCCTCCCACCTTCTCCCCAAAGTGCTGTGATTACAAGCGTGAGCCACTGCACCCGGCCTCCCACCTCCTTTTTCTGCAGGGCTCCAAGTTTCTCTGGGGTTGATCTCTGCCAGATTCTTCCTCTTTGTCTTTTGTTTTGGGAATTTAATTGACTTATATGTAAAGTAATTATTGATGGGTAAGGGCTTACTATTGCTATTTCATTAATTTTTTTCTGGCTGTTCTATAGTTCTTTATTTCTTCTCTTACCCTTTTGTCTTCTTTGGTGACTTGATTTCTGTAGTGTTATGCTTTGATTTTTTTCTCTTTCTCTTTTGTGTATCTCCTATAAGTTTTTTCCTTTCTGGTTACCATGGGACTCACATAAACATATTTCTAATAGTCTATTTTAAGCTGATAACAACTTAACTATGCTTGCATACAAAACTACCCATTTACTCTGCCCTAATTATTTGTTATCAATGTCACAATTTACATCTTTTTAAATTGTGTATCCATTAACTGTTGTAGTTCTTAGTACTTTTGACTTTTAACGTTTATATTAGAGTTAAAAGTGACTTACATACTTTACAATATTAGAAGATTCTGTATTTACTTATATATTTACCCTAACCAGTGAGTTTTATACTCCTGTGGTCTTTCATGTTGTTATTTAGTGTCTTTTTGTTTCAACTTGAATAACTTCGTGTAACGTTTTTCATAAGGTAAAACCTAGGGGTGATGAACTTCCTCAGCTTTTGTTTGGGAACTTTCTCTTTTGCCTTCATTTCTGAAGGACAGCTTTGCTGGGTATAGCCTTTTTGGTTAGTAGTCTTTTTATCTTTCAGCACTTTAAATATATAGTGATCCCCCAGTACCTGTGGGATTATTGATTCCAGGAAACTCCACAGATAATATAATCCACAAATTCTAAAGTCTGTTGTATAAAATAATGTATTTGCATATAGACCATGTACATCTTCCTGTATACTTTACATCAGCTGTAGATTACTCATAATACCCAATAAAATATCTAAAAAATTTTAGAACAGAAATATTTGTTCTAACTATATTACACTTTTTATTTAAATTTTTAATTGTTAGATTGTTTTTTGTTTTGCTCTGCAGTTGCTTGAATCTCCAGATGCAGAACATGTGGCTATGAAGGGCTGACTGTATATAACATCTCACTCTCTTGGCCTGCATTGTTTCTGATGAGAAATCTGCCAGTAGTCTTATGGAGTTCCTTTGCCTGTAATGAGTCACTTTTCTGTTGCTGGTTTGAAAATTCTCTAGTTGTCTTTGATTTTTGACATTTTGACTATAATGTCTTGTTCTAGACCTTTTTGGATTTATTCTGTTTGGGTTTCATGAATCTGGATGTTCATTTCCATGCCCAGATTTGGGAATTATTGAGTCATTATTTTTTTAATTAGGGTTTTTACCACTTTCTCTTTCTCTTCTCCTCTGGGCCTTCCATAATGTATATATTGGTTTGCTGGAGTACCATGATTCCCTTAAGATTTCTTCATTTCTCTTCATTATTTTTTCATTTTGCTGTTCTGGCTGTGTAATTTCAAATTGCCCATCCTCGAGTTTTCAAATTCTGTCTTCTGCTTGATAAAAGTTTGCTGTTGAACCTCTCTTGTGATTTTTCAAATCTAGCTATTCTTTAATAAAATCCAATTTTCTAGTATTTTTAAAATTTAATTAAATTATATTTATTTTATTTTATGTTATTTTTGAGATGAGGTCTTGCTGTGTTTGTTGCCCAGAGCTAGAGTGCAGTGGTGTGATCATAGCTCATTGCAGGTTCAGACTCCGGGGCTCAAGCAGTCCTCCTGCCTTGGTCTTCTGAGTAGCTGGGACTACAGGCATACACTATCATGCCTGTCTATCAAAAAAAATTTTTTTTAGACAAGGGTTCTTGCTGTATTACCCAGGCTGGTCTTAAAATCCTGGCTTCACACAGTCTTCCCACTTCAGCCTGTTGAGTAGCTGGGATTACAGGTGTGAGCCACTGTGCCTGGCTGAAAAAAAAAATTACATCTTTCTCTTTGTTGATATTCTCAGTTTGTCCATGTTTTATTTTTTGATTTAGTTGTCTATCAACATTCTCTTTTATCTCACTGACCTTCTTTAGGATGATTAATCTGAATTATTTTCAAGTACTTCATAAATTCCCATTTATTTTGGGTCAGTTAGTAGAGATATATTTTCTTGCTTTTTTTCAGTGTTTTCTTGATTCTTCATGTTTCTTATATGATTGTATTCATGCCTGCACATTTGATGAAACAACACTTTTTCCCTGTGTTGCAGAGCAGTGTAAGCTGTAGAGAGGCCCCCTCCCTTCTTCTCTTGTTCCTGGCTGGTCGAGTCATCTAGCTGTCCCAGGAATCTAGATTCTACTGTTTTTAATGCTAAGTATGAGACAAGATAGAAATCAGGCCCTTGGAAATGCACTGAAAGTTTGGGGACAAGGCTCAGTTTGCTTTTCTCACTCCCTCCTGAAGATAAAGCCTTAGTTCTCTGACTTTTACCCATCTTGCTGAGCAGTGCTGGTGTAAAAGGATACCTGCCCCCTCTCTTTTGCTCCTAGTTGTCTCAGGCTCACAGGCTGTACTAGTCTTTCAGTGCTTCAAATGTGAGATGACAGAAATTGGCCCTTGGGGAGTACACTGAAATGGCAGTAGGCCAGGCAGCTGGCACACTCTTCATTGTGTCCACTCATGGGAGAAGTCATGGGCTGAGGTGATCCTCTGGCTCTAAACTAAGCCAGTTTGGGGGAGGGACTGATGTGGGAAAATTAAGTTTGCTTTTTGGATTAGGCCCTTCTTGCATTGCTATAAAGAAATACCTGAAATTAGGTAATTGATAAAGAAAAGTGGATTAATTGGCTCATGGTTCTGCAGGCTATACTAGAAGCTGCTGGCATCTACTTGGCTTCTAGGGAGGCCTCAGGGAGTTTTACTAATGGTGAAGTTAAAGTGGGAGCTTGCATGTCACATGACAAAAGCAGGAGCAAGAAATGGAGTGGAGGGTGGCAGGTGCCACACTTTACAGCAGCCAGTTCTTGGGGGAATACACTCACTATTACAAGGACACCACAAAGCCATAAGACATCCAGTCCTGTGACTCAAACACCTCCTAACAGGCTCCACCCCCAACACTGGGGATTACATTTTAACATGAATTGCAGGCAGGGACAAATGTCCAAACTATATCACTCTTCTTCCTATGTTGGTTGCAAGTTTTCTCTGATTTGTTCTTGTGTAGAGTAACACAGTTTTTTAACTGGATTACAAGTTTCTCACAAAGGTATTTCAGTCCAAATATTATTTTTGTGTTTCTGAGGGTAAACCAACACCAGAGTTCCTGCTCTGCCATCTTGATGTCATCTCCACACATCTACTTTTTTTCTCCCAGAATGTCTGTCTCCCCTGCCTGCAATATAGCAAACTTCTTCCTTTGGGGAATTGTTCATTTCTGTGTACTCCAATCGTGGGTTGTAATGAGGGCTGCTAATTACCTGTCACTCTCCTTCTGGCTTCAGGGAAGGGTGTGTGACTTAGACCTGGCCAAACGGGTCGTCTCATTTGGTCCAGTTATGGTTATGTGACTCAACCAGTGACAATGTGTTCATTTCTGGATTTCTAAATGGTAATTGTGAGAATTCTTCTCAGATTGCTAGGGAATATGAATCCAAAGCTGATTGAAAGTTGTCAAGTTTAATTAATGAATATCCTACTATAGGGAGTATGGTTGGGCAGACATTGAAATAGATGTAATTTAGAGAAATGACAAGCTACCAACATTGAAAATTCTTGATCAGAAATGTATTTCTCCATTTATTCAGAAGTTGTATTAGTTTGTTCTCACACTGCTATAAAGAACTGAGAATGGGTAATTTATAAAGAAAGGAGGTTTAATTGACTCACAGTTCCACAGGCTTAACAGGAAGCATGACTAAGAGGCCTCAAGAAACTTATAATCATGGCAGAAGGCAAAGGGGAAGCAAGCACTTTCTTCACTTGGTGGCAGGAGACAGAAAACAAAGGGGGAAGTGCCACACACTGTTAAACCATTGATCTTGTGAGAACCCACTCACTATCATGAGAACAGCAAGGGAGGAATCCACCCTATGATCCAGTCACCTCCAACCAAGCCCCTCCTCCAACATGAGATTTGGATGGGGACACAAATCCAAACCATATTATTTCACCCCTGGCCTCTTCCAAATCTCATGTCATTCTCACATTGTAAAAATACAAGTATTCCTTCTTAAAAGTCTCCCAGCCTTAACTCATTTCAGCATTAACTCAAAAGTCCACAGTCCAAAGTCTCATCTGAGACAAGGTAAATTCTTTCCATTTATAAGCCTGTAAAATTAGAAACAAGTTAGTTACTTCCAAGATACAATGGAGATACATGCTCCCATTCAAAATGGGAGAAATTGGCCAACACAAAGGGGCTACAGGCCCCATGCAAGTCTGAAACCCAACAGGGCAGTCATTAGATCTTAAAACTCCAAAATAATCTCTTTTGACATGTCTCACATTCAGGGCATGCTGATGCAAGGGATGGGCTCCCAAGGCCTTGGGCAGGTCTTCCCTATGGCTCTGCAGGGTACGGCCCTCCTCCCAGCTGCTTTTGTGGGCTGGCATTGGGTGCCTGTGGCTTCTCCATGTGCACAGTTCAAGCTGTCCATGGATCTGCCATTCTGGGGTCTGGAGGATGGTGGCCCTCTTCTCACAGTTCCACTAGGCAGTGCCCCAGTGGGGACTCTGTATGGGGGCTCCAATCCCACATTTCCCCTTTGCATTGTCCTAGTAGAGCTTCTCCATGAGGGCTCTGCCCCTGCTGCAGACTTCTGCCTGGACATCCAGGCATTTCCATACATCCTCTGAAATCTAGGCAGAGGTTTTCAACCTCAACTCTTGCCTTCTGCATCCTGCAGGCCCAACACTATGTGGAAGCCACCAAAGCTTGGGGCTTGCACTCTGAAGCCATGGCCCGAGCTGTACCTTGGCCCCTTTTAGCCATGGCTAGAGCTGGAATGGCTGGGATGCAGGATGCTGTGTCCCAAGGCTGCACAGAGCAGTTGGGCCCTGGGCCTTGCCCACAAAACAATTTTTCTCTTCTAGGCCTCCAGACCTGTGATGGGAGTGACTGCCAGGGAGGTCTCTGAAATGTCCCGCAGACATTTTCCCCATTGTCTTGGCTATTAACATTCAACTCCTCTTTACTTATGCAAATTTCTGCCACAGGCTTGAATTTCTCCCCAGGAAATGTTTTTATTTTCTACTGTATGGTCAGGCTACAAATTTTCTAAACGTTTATGCTGTGCTTCTCTTTCAAATATAAGTTCCAATTTCAGACCATCTCTTTCTTCATGAATATGTGCATACACTTTTAGAAACAGCCAGGTCAAATCTTGAATGCGTTGCTGCTTAGAAATTTATTCCACCAGATACCCCAAATCATCTCTCTCAAGTTCAAAGTTACATAGATCTCTAGGGCAGGGGCAAAATACCACCGGTATCTATGCTAAAGCATAGCAAGAGTGACCTTTACTCTAGTTCCCAATAAATTCCTCATCTCCATCTGAGACCACCTCAGCCTGGTGATTGTTCATATCACTATAGGCATTTAAATTTTGGTAAAAACCATTCAATAAGTTTCTAGGAAGTTCCAAACTTTCCCATATCTTCCTGTCTTCTTCTGAGCCCTCCAAACTGTTCCAGCCTCTGAATGTTACCTAGTTCTAAAGTCACTTCCACATTCTCAGGTATCTTTATAGCAGAGCCCCACTCCTGGTACCAATTTTCTGTATTAGTCCATTCTCACCCTGCTATAAAGAACTACCTGAGACTGGGTAATTTATAAAGAAAAGAGGTTTAACTGACTCACAGTTCTGCAGGCTTGACAAGAAGCATGACTGGGAGGCCTCAGGAAACTTACAATTGTGGTGGAAAGTGAAGGGGAAGCAAGCACTTTCTTTACATGGTGGTAGGAGAGAGAGAGTGAAGGGGAAAGTGCCACACACACTCTTAAACCATCAGATCTCCTGAGAATCACTGTCATGAGAACAGCAAGAGGGAAATCCACTCCATGATCCAATCATCTCCCACCAGGTCCTTCCTCCAATTCAACATGAGATTTGGGTGAGGACACAAATCTAAACCATATAAGAAGTTTTCTGATTTTTGGAAAAATTTTATAATTTTTTTATGCATGAGTCACATTTCTTTTCAGGTTTACTCATAGGTATTTTATAATTTTAGTTGATACTGTAAATAAGATCTTCCTCCCCACCCCCATTACATTTTCTAAGTGGTTTTTGGTATGTTACCGGAAAGCTGCTGGTTTTGGATTGTTTATTAGCATCTTTATTCAGCCATGTGCCTGGACCATTATAAAATCTTTTTTGATTGAGCCTTTTTTGTATTATAGGTAGACTATCAGAAAGTTCATAGTGATAGTTTAATGTTTTTATTTCTATTTCCTTTCTTTTTGTTTTAGTAATACATTTTAAGATTGCTGTTAAAATATTGACAAACAGTTATTCCAGGCAACATCTTTACCTCATTCATGAATGTCTTTTAATACCCACATTATTTTCTATGAATATTTTTTATTCACAGCTGGCTAATAAATTTTATATTGGATGAGTACTGAGTTG
The DNA here is from genome assembly GCF_003255815.1 of Theropithecus gelada. Classification (NCBI taxonomy): domain Eukaryota; kingdom Metazoa; phylum Chordata; class Mammalia; order Primates; family Cercopithecidae; genus Theropithecus; species Theropithecus gelada. The sequence continues at coordinate 71,948,501 of NC_037675.1, read as the reverse complement.
GATGAACACATATTTTGAGAATGCTTTAGATATTCCTAAATTTTCTCCCCTTTATTCTTAATGTAGTGAATTAGGTTAATGGGTGACACAATAACATAATAATTATTATTAACACAAGAGAAATAATAGAATAACCTCCCTATCTTGGTCATAGGCTAGTCATTTAAATACGTTCCTTTATTCAAATGGATTTACTTTATGGATCATCCCTCCCTTGCTTTCTTCTTTTCTTTCTTTATCTTTACCTCTCTCCAGGTTTCCTTCCCTCCATCTACACAGGTCAAAGGAGCAGCAAGAATAAAGACCCTGAGGTGGGTGTATGCCTTGGTCTGTTAGTGTATCAGCAAGGAGACCAGCTGAAATGAACAAAGGGAAGAATAAATAGGAGATGAATTAGGTAAAAAAGGAGAGAGCGATAGTGATGGCAGGAGGTATATTGGGTACAACCTTGTAAAGCCTTGTACAGACTTTTACTATGAATAAGATGGGAAACCACTGGAGCATTCTGAGCAAAGTAATTATGTGATATGACTTATATTAAAACGATTTCCCTGATATATGAGAATTGAGTGTCGAGTATAAGAATGGATGCAGGAGACATGTTAGGAGGCTAAGGCAATAATCAAGGTGGGAGACAATGGTGAATTTGACCAGGGTGATAATGGTGGGGATGATGAGAAGTGATCAGATTTTAAAGGTCAAAACAATAGGATTTGCTGACAGATCGGTTGTGGGGTATGATGAAAAAAAAAAGGAATTAAGGATGACTATAAGTTTGTTTTTCTAGGCAACTTGAAGGAAGAATTGGGATTAACTGAGATGGGGAAGGCTGTGTGTTAAGCAGTTTTAGGGAGGAGGTGGTGGAAGGAGGGAGCTAAAGAATTCAGTTTGAACATATTTATTTTCAGATGCCAATTAGACATTTCAAGTGATGATGCCATGTAGGCAGTTAGAAGCATGAATTTAGGTTTTACAGAAGTCCCAGGCTGGAGATACAGATTTTGTCATCATAGAATATATATGGTCTTTAATACCATGAGATGGATGAGATCATCAATAGAGTGAGTATAGGGAGAGTTAAAAAGATGTCCAAGGACTGAGCACTGGAAGGAACTCTAACAACACTTAGTGTTGGGGAAGATAGGGAAGATATAAAATTGAATATGAGAAGTAGCAGCTACTGAAGTGATCCCATGGAAACCAAATGAAAGAAATTCAAAGAGGAGGAAGTCATCAACTCTGTCAAATGCTGATGATAGTTTTTTTGTTTGTTTGGCAAATGTTTTTCCTTTTGCCTGAAATTTGTGTATTCTGCCTCCCCAATTTATTTATATATTTTATTTATTTTTACTTCATTTTCATGTCTCCCCTCCAATAACTTGTACTTCCAAGAACACTGTGCACACCCATGTTATAGCATTTACTCCACTCCACTGTAGTTCTGTACTCTCTTACCTGTTTCTCCCAGCTGGACAATGAGCAACTCTGAGGGCAGGAGAGTCTCTACAACTCTGAACACTGTACTTGGCACTACACACACACACACATTCATACATGTGTAACACAGAGACACACAGATATATATGTTTGAAAAGTAATTCACCAGCATCATTATCCAGACATCTAATTGGCAGTTAAAGACAGCTAGAATCTGTAAGATTCCTTTCTTAGTAGCCAGGGTAGTAAATATCAAGTCTGATCTATTTATGTTTTCTTACCAGATTCCTTTTTGAAACTACTTCACTGGGCTTTCTACAAAATCCTTGTATTTGACTACAAGACTTTCTATATCTCTTTATAATTTTTGTTCCTTTATAATTTTTGTCCCTTTATGGGATAAATTTATTATCCTTATTCTTTGCTTTGATTGCTTCTACCATTTCTCCTTCAGATTTTACAAAGGGAGCCTGTACAATATTCTGTCTCTGTGATTGTGCCACATACTTGTTACCTTATATCTGGTTAAAGGGTGTATCCACAGAGCTAATAAGATAAAAATAATGGAACACATTCCAGGATTTCCTACAGAGTGCAATCCTACCTTAAATGGAAAGAAATGAGTACTTTTTTAAGGACAAGATGTTTAATTTAAAAAATTCAGTGCCTGTTTGTCTTTCAATTAAATATAAGGAACCAAGAAAATCTGCCTTTGATCATATCTTTTTAATCAAGGGTGTCCAATCTTTTGGCTTCCCTGGGTCACACTAGAAGAAAAATTGTCTTGGGCCACACATAAAATACACTAACAATAGCTGATGAGCTAAAAAAAATTGCAAAAAAAACCTCATCATGTTTTAAGAAAGTTTATGAATTTGTGTTGAGCTGCATTCAAAGCCATTCTGACCCACATGCAGCCCATAGGCCATGGGTTGGACAAGCTTGTCTTAATTAATGAACTGAAGGTCACTGGACAGTGATCATGCACTATATTCTCTTTCCAAAAATGTTTTCTCTGAATCAGTGAATATTTTGTAATACTTCTATTTCCTGTTTAAATCCTAATGATATTTTCTTGAGTAAAAACTTTGTTGAAAACAGTACTCTGATAATGAGATAATGAGGCATGAGACAATGAGGCAAGGCAAAAGAGTGTGAGTAGAATTACTGTGCAAAGAATTGTTAATAGTTGGGGAAGGAGACTACCCCCTGGAGCTGAGCCACTGTTTGAGCTTCCTCTATAGCCGGTAACCTCACAGTAGGGAGGGCCCACCCATATAAACTGTGGCAATCTTATGACATTTCTCCAATTTGCAGTCTCATATAGAATAATTGACATAGCTCCATCTCATATATATCTTTTCTAGGCCACACAAAGTACCATCTTTTACTTGCCCAATATCAACTGTATCCCTTCCAAAGTAATAGTTCCCCAACATCTGGGACCATTAACTGATTTTTAAATCACAGCATTATGTTGTTTTACATTGGAAATTGTTTATATATTTTCACAGTGGACTCTCACACAAATTATTTGAAGAAGGGCATCTTTTGTATATTAAACCTTCCATGCCACAGGAACTGAAATGATCTCCTCGTATATTAATTTTTTATAACAGCTCAGAGAGGCACTCACTCCTTGCTGTCTGGCCAAAAATATATCTACATTTTTTATTGTGACTGTTGCATATTTTGTGATAGGAGTAGACACTGTAGACCACAAAGTGTCCTATCTGATACATAAGGATCCTCAGGGCACCACCTTGCACTTTCATAGCACCGTTCAAGAAAGTCACACGCACTGATGTGTGCTCTACACAGCTTTCCCAGAGAAGTAAATTTACATTTCACACCACAAGGCCCAAAATCACAATCTGCCCAAGGTTTTAATTTACAATTAGAGTCATGGCAAGGATCATTTCTGCATTGAAGTTCTGACTCATAGTCACAGCCTTCTTCACCTTCCAGTATCTTGGTACCACATTGTTCCAGTGGGTTAACATTTCAAGAAGACAGTGTGTTTATCAGACTCCTCTATGGTTCATGAGGTTAACCACAATGCCTAAAATGCTGGTATTTGTATTATAGGCATTCATGATGCAATGCTTTTTTCCTGCATAAGCAGAATTCCTCAGTGTGAGACATACCAAAATTATGGCTCAGTGGGTGAGCAGTGGCTACTGCAAAATGAAAGAAATCTCTCTTTATACAAACTGCTGACCCAAAATAAGGGGAGCATATTCCTGAATCCAAGCCAATCCAAAGATTAAAAATTATTGCCCACAGAGAGTCCAAGAATCACATGGCAAATGAGGATAAAGGTGAACACTACTGTATTCACTGAAACTGTCAAGAAGTTGACTTATGTCTTGTTCAACATTGATAAGATTCTCATTTCCAAATCTCGGTCTCAAAGAAACCTGAAGGCCTAACTGTATTGAAGTAGAATCTACTAAATTGATCACATTTATCTTCTGTTGACTTTGAGTAGTTGAAACTGTAGTTACCCACCACTACAACTCCACAAAGGGCCAGCAGTGAGTCCACCAGCCAACAGAATGTTGTGGTGGTTTTGAATTCTCTATCTCAAACCACAGCTTCTGATACTCTACACAGTTGTCCCTTGGTGTACCACAGAGATTGGTTCCTGAACTCCAACGTATACCTAAATCCATGCATACTTCAGTCCTGTAGTTAGCCCTGCAGAACCTGTGTATATGAAAAGTCGGTTTTCCATATATGTGGGTTTCACATTCTGTGAATACTGTATTTTCTGCATCTGCGTTTGCGGAGGGCCGACTGTATTTATTGAAAAAATCGCGCATGAGTGGGCCGGCACATTTCAGACTCACGTTGTTCAAAGCTCAGCTGTATTTCCTCTTTTGTTAAGCCACATTTCAAGGCGACAATTGAATCCTATCTTATCTGGTGTTCGTATGTGGTAAAATGCCTTATGGGCTTGGTTTTGTAAGTTTGCTTGGTTATCTGTATCTGTACATCCCTCCAAAGTTTTCCAAAGGGGTACTGAGGACTCCCAGAGACACGGGGCTGGGGCTCCATATAACCATGATAGCAGCAGTCATCTTGGACAAAGGGCTGATCCTCGTGGGGAGCGCACTGCTCCATGCAGGTGAACACTAGGAGGTGCCTGGAAAGGAAGGGCCTCTTAGGCCCTAAACGAATGACGTAGTATGGCGCCGCAGGTGCAGGCCGTTAAGACAGCCCTCAGACTTGTTGAAGGCCCCACTTCGCTGGGGGAAATTCTGGGGAATTACCACTTGGACGGGGCAGAGCGCCAGTAGGGCCTGGTTTGTGAACCGCTGGCAGGGGCCAGGAGCATCACCCGAACAGCAGGAGAGCGTCCTGCTGCAGGCTTCCGGCTGCACCTGTTTCAGGCAGCTGCCTTCTGGAAAGACTTGGTTGGTGACCGCTAGGAAAGTGGGGTTGGAGACGAGTCGGAAAGTGCTCTTCAGAGGAGGGAGCCCTGCCTCCTGGGTTTGTTGGCCGCCACCCTATCCAGGGAGAGGTTTCTCGTCCTTGGTCCGTTAAAAGGAACTGTCGCAGGTAAGGCTGGGATTCTAGGGATAGGAAGCTGGCAGGAGAGAGGTTTAACGGAAAAAGTAGATGGTGAAAACAAGAGGGAATTGAACCAGAAACTAAGTGGTTTGGAAGGGAGACGTAAGAGGGTGCAGAGGGATGAGTAGAGACAGCAGAAAAAGTTGCACTGGGGTGATGGAAATTAAAGTAAATTCAGAAGAGAGAAACTTAGGGAATCTTGGCCACGCTGTAAGAGGCTATGGAAAATTAGAGCAAAGGCACCCCTTAATGTCTGTCGTGAAAAAAAGAAGGTAAAACTAAATTTTAGGTTTGCTAAACCTAGCTGCTGGCTGTCCCTAAAAGGGATTTAATGCAAGAGTTTCCCAAAAAAGACTAAGAGGGTGTTGGTATATTTTTACCAAATTCCTGCAGTAAATAGTGTATGTGTTATAGAAAATTCTCTAAACAGTGTGATTTTTCACCTTTTTTAAAATTACAGTTAAAATTGTATGTATTTAAGGTATACAACTTGATGATTTGATATACACTTGCTTTGTGAAGTAATCACCACAATCAGGCTAATTAATGTATCGACATCTCACACAGTTATCGTTTTATTTCTTTTCTTTTTTTGTGGTGAGAACACATAAGATCTATGCACTTAGTACGTTTCAAGTCTAAAATACAGTACTGTTAACGATAGTCACATTGTTTGTTGTACATGGGATTTCCAGAACGTATTCACTTTCATTACTGAAACTGAGGCAGGAAAACAGAGTCTGGAGGCTGGGAACATAAGGGCAATTCATACTTCAGCTATAACGGGAAAATATTCTCTCCATAGGGCGTATGTCGTAAATGACTTTGTAACTTTACTTCATCCACTCCATTTACATAGGGCATACCCAAAGCAACCAGTGGAATACTCTAGGGGGTATTTAAACTCCTAAAAATTCTGTCACGGGGCCTTTGAGCCCCCAAACTCGGGCCCTCTGCCACACTGAGGAGTGTACTTTCATTTTCAATAAATCCCTTCATTCCTTCCTTGCTCTGTTTGTACGTTTTTTCAAATTTGTTCAAGATGCCAAGAACCTGGACACCCTCAACTGTTAACAAAACTTTGTACTCCATGACAAATGTCTTCCCATTTCCTCCTACCCCTAGCTCCTAGCAGCCACTATTCTATTCTCTGCTTCTGTGAGTCTGTTTTAGATTCCACTTGTAAGAGATCAAGCAGTATTCGTTTTTCTGCATCTGGCTTTTTTCATTTAGCATGATGTCCTCCAGGTTTATCTATGTTGTTGTAAATGGCGGGATTTTCTTCTTTGTTAAGGCTGAATAATATTCCCGTGTGTGTGTGTGTGTATCACAATTTATCCATTCATCTGTCGACATTTAGATTGTTTCCATATCTTAGCTATTGTGAATAATACTGCAGTGAACATGAGAGTGCAGTTATCTCTTTGAGATCCTGATTTCAGTTCCTTTGGATATATATTTATAAGTGGAGTTGTTAATTGTTCTAGTTAGTAGATAGTTCTATTTTTAATTTTTAAGGAATCTCCATACTCTTTTCCATAATGGCTATGCCAATTTACATTCCCACCAACAGCGTACAAGGGCTCCATTTCTCCACATTCACACCAACACTTGTTATCTTTTATTTTCCTGATAGCAGCCATTCTAAAAGGTATTTTATTTTATTTGTGGCTATTGTAAATGGGATTACTTTTTTATTTCATTTTCAGATTGTTCACTGTTAGCATATAGAAATGCTACCAATTTTTGTACCCTGCAATTTTACTAAATTTATCAGTTCTAATAGTTTTTTGGTGGAGTCTTTAGGTTTTCCGAATATAAGGCAATATCATCAGTGAACAGTAATCATTTGACTTCTCCCTTTCCAGTTCGGATGCCCTTTACTTCTTTCTCTTGTCTGATAGCTCTAGCTAGGACTTCCAATACAATGTTGAATAACAGTGCTGACAGTGGGCATCTTTGTCGTTTTCCAGACCTTCAAGGAAAGGCTTTTAGTTTTTCCCCATTCATGATGCTAGCTATGGGTCTGTCATATATGGTTTTTATTATGTTGAGGTATGTTCCTTCTATACCAGTTTCTTTTTTTATCCTGAAGGGATGTTGAATTTCATCAAATGCCTTTTCAACATCAGTTGAAATGATCACATGGTGTTTGCCCTTCATTCTGTTGATATGATGTACCACATTAATTGATTTGCATATGTTGAACCATCCTTACATCCCAGTGATAAATCCTGCTTGGTCATGATGAATGATCTTTTTAATATGCTTTTGAATTTGGTTTGCTAGTTTTTTTTTTTTTTTTAGGATTTTTGCATTAATATTGACTAGTGTTACTGACCTGTGATTCTCTTTTTCTTGATGTGTCTTTGATTTTGGTATCTGGGTAATACTGGCCTTGTAGAATGAGTTTAGGAGTATCCGTTTCTCTACTTTTTGGAAATATTTGAGCAGGTTTGGTATTAGCTCTTTAAAGTTAGAGCAGAATTCAGCAATGAAGCCATCATATCCCAGATTTTTCTTTGCTGGGTGACTTCTCATTATGGCTTCTATCTCGTTATTTTTTATTGGTCTGTTCAGGCTTTGGGTTTCTTCATAGTTCAATCTTGTAGGTTGTATGTGTCTAGGAATTTATACATTTCTTCTAGATTTTCCAATTTATTGGCATATAGTTGCTCATAGTAGCGACTAATGATGCTTTGAATTTCTGTGACATCAGTTGTGATGTCTCCTTTTTCATCTCTGGTTTTATTGATTTGGGTCTTCTGTCTTTTTTCCTTAGTCTTGCTGAAGGTTTGTCAATTTTGCTTAACTTTTCAAAAAACCAGTTTTTTGTTTTTTGGGTTTTTTTGTTTTTTTGGTTTTTGTATTCATTTCAATGTCTTGAAATGTTGATCTTTTGTATTTTCTTCATTTCAGTTTCATTTAACTTTGCTCTGATCTTTATTATTTTTTCTTTTACTAATTTGAGGTTTGGTTTGCTCTTGCTTTTCTAGTTCTTTAAGATGCATTGTTAGGTTGTTTATTTGAAGATTTTCCTTTTTTTGATGTAGGTGCTGTGAAAGGAAAGTATCTTGGACCCCCAAAATCACTAAGCTAAAGGGAAAATTCAAACCCAGATCTGCTCAGGGCAAACCTGCTTTCCATTCTATTCAAAGTCATTCCTCTGCTCACTAGATAGATGCATATTCTGATTGCCTCCTTTAGAAAGGCTTATCAGAAACTCAAAAGAATGCAACCATTTGTCTCTCACCTATCTGTGACCTGGAAGTCCCCTCTTTGCTTTGAGTTGTCCCCGCCTTTCTGGATGGAATCAATGTACTTCTTACATATATTGATTGATGTCTCGTGTCTCCCTAAAATGTGTAAAACCGAGCTGTGCCCCGAACAACTTGGGCACATGTCATCAGGACTTCCTGACACTGTGTCATGGGTGCACATCCTCAAACTTGAGAAAATAAACTTTCTAAATTAACTGAGACCTGTCTCAAATTTTGGGAGTTCACAGTGGTTATACCTGTAAGCTTCTTTCTTAGTATGGCTTTTGCTGTGTCTCATAGGTTTTTTTATGTTGTGTTTCCATTACCATTTGCTTCATGAAATGTTTCAATTTTCTTCTTAATTTCTTCATTGATCCACTGGTCATTCAGGAGCTTATTGTCGAATTTCCACACGTTTCTACAGTTTCCAAAATTCCATTTATTATTGATTTCTAGTTGTGTTTCATTGTTGTCAGAGGAGATATTTGATGTTATTTCAGTTTTTTGAATGTTTTCAGACTTGTTTTGTGGTCTTGTCCTTGAAAATGATCCATATGCTGAGGCAAAGAAGGTATATTCTGCAGCCATTAGATGAAATGTTCTGTAAATATCTTATGGGTCCATTTGTTCCATACTGCAGATTAAGTCTGACATTTCTTTGTTTATTTTCTGCCTGGGAGATCTATCCAATGCTGAAAGTGGGGTGTTGAGGTCTCCAGCTATTGTTGTATTGGAGTCTCTCCCTTGCTTTAGCTCTAATAATATTCGCTTTATATATCTGGATGCTGCAGTGTTAGGTGCATATATATTTACAATTGTCATATCCTCTTGATGAATTGACCCCTTTATCATTATATAATGACCTTCTTTGTCTCTTCTTTTTTTCTTGAAATCTATTTTGTCTGATATATGTATAGTGACTCTTGCTCTTTTTCGGTTTCCATTGGCATTGGATATCTTTTCCCATTCCTTTATTTTCAGTCTCTGTGTGTCTTTATAGGTGAAGTACATTTCTTGTAGGCAACAGATTATTGATGCTCCCTCTTTGGGCAGGTGTCAGGTGAGCACAGCCTGGTTCTGCTTTCTGCTGTGACGGCAAAGCACTGAGTTCAATGCAAAACCTCACAATCTCTGCACTGCCCCTCTCCCAATTGCACAGATTCTCTGTGCCAGGTGGGATAGGGGAGAGGTCATGTCAGCAATTCAAGACTGTCTTTCCTACCCTCTTCAGCAATAAGAAGTCAAAACTGGGCTCTGTGAATGCTAACCTGATTTTTGGTTCCTATGAAGGTGCTGCCTTTCTGTAGATAGTTGTCAAACTTGGTGTTTCTTCAGTGGGGATGATTGGTGGAGTTTTCTATTCAGCCATGTTTTTCTACCCAAAAATCTTTTCATTGTATCTTTAAAGGTATTTTTCTCATGTTGCTGAAATTTTCAAATTTATTGCCATAAAGTTGTTCCTTAGTACCTTCTCATTGTTTTGAAAATGTGTATAGGAACTAATACCTACAATTTGTGTTTTCCCTATTAATATTGATCAATATTGCTAGATATTCATAAATTTTATTATTCCTTTCAAGAACCAGCTTTTGTCTTTGATTTTTAAATTTTTAAAAAACATTTTAAACATCTATTAATGTTGAAAATTTATTTTTAATTGATACATAATGATTATACGTATTTATGGGATATAGTGTGATGTTTGATATATGTTTATAGTGTATAATAATGAAATTAGTATAATTAGCATATCTATCACCTTAGACATTTATCATTTCTTTGCAATGAGAATATTCAATATTTCTAGCTATTTTGAAATACACAATATATTATTGTTAACCCTACTGTATAATGAATTATTTTGTACTTTCATTCTTAGTTTTTATTTTATTCTGTTAAAGGTTTAATTAGGTATTTTTCTCTGCTATTTTAAAAAATCACTTTTTATATAAAATATTTTCAGTCTTTCTCCTTTCTCATATATGGGCTGAAAGCCAGAAATTTCCATGTAAGCATTGCTTTAGCTGCATCCTACAAGTTTAATATGTAGTATTTTCCTTACTAGTTGTAAATTTTCTATTATGCATTTTGAACATATTTGGACCGTGGTCATTTAGAAGGGTGTTCTTTAATTTTGAGGCATATAATTATTTTCTAGCTGTAAGAGTTAAAAAAAAGAGGAAAGAAACATGAACAGTGGCTCAACAGTCAAAGACAAGTTTATTTTGGAGAATAAACCTGACAGGGGCTTCTGGCCGATTTTGGTCAGGAGTGCTCTCTCTTATAGATTAAGGGTTTTTATTGGTTTTAGGATGAGAGAGCTTATCACAGGCTTGGAATGTTTCTGTGTTGGGGAGAAGTTTCTGGCGGGGTTGGAATGTCTGTGGTTGGAAGGGAGGTTATTTGGGGCTGACATCTCTCTGGCGCGAGGGGAAGTTACCTCGGGGCTGGCATGTCTCTGGTTGGGGAGGGGTTTATCTTATGGTTGGAATGTTTCTGGTTGGAGATGTGATTTGTGGTTTATGATCATACTGACCTTAGCCATTAGGCTGATGCCCTTTGGATTTAGGCAGTTTTTTATCAAGGTGAACCTTAAAATGGCAGTGCTTATCCAAGATGGTGATGCTCCTGCTCTGTCAATTCAGACCCTATAGTTATAAAAAGGATGAGGGGTGACGTGTTCTTTCTGGCTGCTTCCTGTGGACAAGGGGTTGGAGAGTTTTCTGGTCTCAGAGTGATTGTAGGAGTAATGCCACCTCTAGATGTTTTTGAGTAGTTGTCTGTGAAATGGCCATGATTCTGTCAGTTAAAAATCTTTGAAAAAGGTTTAGTAGGCAGGGTAAGAACATTAGTCCTAGGCATATTATTAGGAGAGGGCCCAGGAATGGGATGATCCATGCTATTATTTTGTTCCCAAACCAAGAATCTATTTGGTTGTTTTGGTATTCCTTTAGCTTTTTAGCCCTTTCTTTAAATTATATAGCAGTGTTTCTTACTAGGCCTGACTGGTTGAGATAGAAACATTCCTCACCCAATAAGAGGCAGAGATGCATGTTTGGAAAGGCCCATGTGTTATTTTCTATTAGTAATTGTTATTCCTGCTGTGAGGATAATAATTTAGCAAAATGCTACAGTAATTGAGATTCTGTCTGCTATTCTACCCTAAGGGTGCTACAGTATATAGTCCTACTGCAAATAGTAGAGTGGGTAAAGCATTCCCCACAGGGTAGCATAGTAAATAATTTCTATTAAAAAGTTTTAATATTTGGCTTAAAAAGAGAGGTAGGAATGACAAGACGTATTTGGTGAGGAAGGGGGTATTGGAATGTAATTTAAACAGTAGAAAATAATAAAAATTGAAGAACATTAGGCAACACTAGAATTTAGCAACAGGTATGCAATAGTTTTTAAAACATAATTTTCTTTAGTTTCCCATTTTTATTAAAAGACAAATCACAGTAGGACTAGTTTGCTTTATTATACTTTGTTTAATTATTTGCATACAGTGCAGCAAGAATAATTATTTGTTACATAGGCCATTTTTTTTGAGATGGAGTATTGCTCTGTCCCTTAGGTTGGAGTACAGTGGTATGATCTTGGCTCACTGCAACCTCCACCTCCTGGGTTCAAGCGATTCTCCTGCCTCAGCCTCACGAGTAGCTGGGATTACAAGCATCTGCTATGATGTCTGGCTAAGTTTTGTATTTTTAGTAGAGACAGGGTTTCACCATGTTGGCCAGGCTGGTCTTGAACTCCTGACCTCAGGTGATCTGCCTGCCTTGGCCTCCCAAAGTGCTGGGATTACAGGCGTGAGCCACCATGCCTGGACATAGGCCTTTTAAATTGGCTTTGATGGAACTTTGTTCCATAGATGGAATCTGAGATAAGACCATTTTAAAGCCAAGCCCAGCCATGGATTTGTACCATCAAATACTACCTATGTATTTGTGAATTCCTCTCCTCTTGAGGTGCCATGATAACTTGGGGTTCCTGCCCTGTCAGAAAGTGACATTCTTTACTTATCACAGGTCAGAAACCCTGTACAGGGACTGTGTACACAAAATATGAGGCCAGTTTCCCAAGGGCTTTATTAGCTTCATAAATCAAGTTTGATTCCTTAAAGGAAAGCACACCATTCCAGTCAGTGTCTTGGTAAAAATAACCAGTTTTTCCAATTGTATCCTCTTATAAAAGAAAACAGATTCTTATTGAACTTATGCAAATAACTATATTGCCATAACTTAAGAATACTCACAGATAGTTTCCAAATTCTGGAGAAAATCAGGTAGAGAGAAACAAGTATGCTCTAAATTTTGTTCATGGGAGTATACTAAATTTTTCAAAGCTGTCAGTAGCACAAAAGAAAAGTTTATTTGACTTTGAAAAACCAAACAAGGGATTAGCAATATTTTAAACAAAACATCAGAAAGATCACTCTAGTCTCCCTATTAGTTCAGTTCATGCAGTTAATTCCTGTCCTACTTTTTATCAAAATCTTTCATTCAAGGGCACCTGTTAGAGCTTTATAGCAGTTATAAAACCACCTTTAGAAGGTGGTTTTATATAAACAAGACAAGAATTGTTTATGGATGACAAAAAATTTTAGGGTAGCCAAGGTTGAAGACACAATTGACAGGGATATCTGTTATCTTTGTGGCACACAGTAATTTTAACATAACAATTATAATTATTACTGATAATGTACAGTAAGATATCAGAATTATAGGAGTCTCACATAACTTTGGAACACATACCAATAACATATTTATACAAATATAGCCCAAAGAAAACCAAACACCATTTTATATTTGACAATGCTTCCGGTATGCTTTTATACCAAATAAGCCAAGTTTTACCTTTGTATTAGTATGCTATTAATGTTAAACTCGATTTTTAATAAAACCTTGTAGACATATGTACCTCATTTTAATGTTTGACCATAAGGTAAGATTTTTATAGACCTTTTTTTAACTCTTTATAATTTTTATAAAAGAGCAGGTTAGTGTTTTCAGAAAACCCATTGTGCTTTTAATGCTCAATTTACAGAATTTTCTTCACAATTAACCTTTCAAAACTTGCTTAACCCTTCATTTTTATTTTATTCAACTTAAAACAATTCTTTAACCTTTTAATCTAGGTAAAAATGTGTCCTAGGTCTTACCTAGCTGCAAACCATGGAAGTGTACAGCTAAGGGTATTAGTGGCATTTTATAAAGCATTCAGGAGGCCTAATCACTTTTAAATTGTACATTTCTTGCATAAATTTCCTTTTATAAAATTTTTCATGACCTTCACAGACTAATCTCTAACATGCCTTGACTTTCTGACTTGTTGTAAACATACCTTTCTTTAAACAACCAGTTAATTTACTTTAGGACAGGAATTTACCATAAGAGATTAGTTTTTGCCTGGGCGTGATGGCACACACCTGTAATCCCAGCACTTTGGGAGGCTGAGGTGAGTGGATCACGAGGTCAAGAGATCAAGACCATCCTGGCCAATATGACAAAATCCCGTCTCTACTAAAAACACACAAATTAGTTGGGCGTGGTGGCACGTACCTATAGTCCCAGCTACTTGGCAGACTGAGGCAGGAGAATCACTTGAATCCAGGAGGCGGAGGTTGCAGTGAGCTGAGATCATGCCACTGCACTCCAATCTGGTGACAGAGCAAGTCTAAAAAAAAAAAAAAAAAAAAAAAAGAGCAGGGCTAGGAAAACAGTTTCCAGGGCCTAATAAACCAGTATAGCTGGAAGACAAAGATGATTTTGAGAGGTACTTATTCACCTCTAATTCCAGGGGTTCTGTAAGGAAAACAGATTTTTCCTGAAACAGGATTTTTGGTGCCTTTTCTGTTTTCCCAATGAGTCCCAGGGCACCAGAAGTCATTTTAGTGTTCTTCATACCAAGAGTGGGAAGACAAAGTGGAAAAAAATATTTCAGTTAACTGGGAAAATACCTTTTCCAAGAAAACAGGATTTATGAAGAGAAAAACATAAAGGCCTTTTGAGTATACTTAGCTTGGATATTAATTAAGCTGAGTGGTCTTTTTCATCAGAGTGAGAGTGGAGGTTAGAATTATATAAATATCATGCCAAGTTAAATTAAAGGATTGGGTTATGTGTCAGGAATTCCCTGTGATAATGAGGGGGATTTTCAGAGAAAGATCCCAGATGCTGTTTGATCTGTGACAAATCAGACATGGAAAAAGGCATATGAACACGAGCAGTGCCTTCAATCCCAGCCACTTCTCAGAAAGGGAGAATAGCACAGGTGGTTTTTGAATGGGTAGCAGATGGAGGAGGAGAAGTGGGATTTGGGGCTGAAGGCTTGGGGTCAGGGCAGGACACCGGGGCAGAGAGTTCAGATGGGCAAGGAGCATCATGATGCAGGGGGATGAGAATACAGAGGGAGTTCATCTGCAGGGTCAAAAGGGGTTTTGGAGGAAGCAGTTTTGAAGGAAGAAGTTTGGGAGGAAGGAGAGACCCAGGGAGGGTTTTCATTAAGAAAATGGATTTCATGAGGAGTACAAGCTTGACACAGGGGGAGTTGGGATCTAAGGTAGAAGAAAGCCTGAATATAGAGAACCTCTTGCCATTTACTGTTCCTGGTTATAAAGTTATCAAAGTCCCTGAGAATTTGAAAGTCAAAGGTACCATTTTCGGGCCATCAGCTGTCATTATCTAATTTGTATTGGGTCCAGGCCGTGTTGCAATAAAAAACTAAATGCATACATCAAGTTTGGCAAGGTTGTGAAGGAGACAGCCCAGAGGAGAGGACGTAGGAATGTGGGCTTGTTTGGCACACATGTGGACTGGCAAGAAGAAGCCAAGGGTGTCTGTTTTTGTTCCAGTTGTCTCCAGGCAAAAGACAGAAACCTGGAATCCTCTTTCTAAAGAGGACGTCAAGCTAAGAAGAAACTGGGCATACTCAAGATTTCTTCTAGCTTAGTCCCACTGGTCCTCCAAGGACTGGGACAGCAGACCTAACTTTCCCCAGGTACTGTAAGAATGCCAGGGGAGGGCAGATCTTACCAGTTGGGTGAATTAGTGTCTGATATTGGATGTTCTGGTTTGAATCAGCAAGGGCCTCTTGGACTGGAGCCATACAAGAAAGAGAGTGAAGGGAAGATGAGAGAGGAGGAGAGGAGAAAGTGAAATACCCATTATGGGTGGTCAGAGGTGGATTCCTGAGACCTGAAGGTTTTGAGGGCTCACTGGAGAGTAGCCCCAACCTGAACCCTCACAGTCCCCTTCAGGTTAGTTGTCCTCCTCATGCAAATTGCTCGAAAAGTGAAGTGAGAGACAAGACGAGGTAGGTGGCAAGAGACTCTCAGGATCCAGCAGGGTGAGCAGCTGCTATCCACTGCTTCTTGGGTTGCAAGACAGCCTGTATCGCCAACACCCATCCTGGGTTTTGGCACCAAATGTAAGAAGTAAAGAAAGAGGAAAGAAACATGAAAAGTGACTCAACAGTCAAAGACAGGTTTATTTTGGAGAATAGACCTGAGAGGGGCTTCTGGTCGATTTTGGTCAGGAGTGCTCGCTCCTATGGACTGAGAGTTTTTATTGGTTTTAGGGTGAGAGAGTTTATCACAGGCTTGGAATGTTTCTGTGTTAGAGAGAAATTTATGGCAGGGTTGGAATGTCTGTGGTTGGAGGGGAGGTTATCTTGGAACTGACATCTCTCTGGCTGGAGAGGAGGTTATCTCGGGGCTGGCATGTCTCCGGTTGGGGAGGGGTTTATATTATGGTTGGAATGTTTCTGGTTGGAGATGTGATTTGTGGTTTATGGTCATGCTGACCTTAGCCATTAGGCTGATGCCCTTTGGATTTAGGCAGTTTTTTATCAAGGTGAACCTTAAAATGGTGATGCTTGTACAAGACGGCGATGCTCCTGCTCTGTCAATAGCTCTTTGTATTTATATAGTTTTCTTTTTAAATTCCATAGTCATTAAGGGACATACACTGTGCAATTCTTTTTTTTTTTTTTTTTTTTTCCGAGATGGAGTTTTGCTCTATTGCCCAGGCTGGAATGCAATGGTGTGATCTAGGCTCACTGCAACCTCTGCCTCCCAGGTTCAAGCAATTCTCCTGCCTCAGCCTCCTGAGTAGCTGGGATTACAGGTGCCCACCACCATGTCTGGCTAATTTTTTGTATTTTTAATAGAGTCAAGGTTTCACCATGTTGGTCAGGCTGGTCTCGACTCCTGACCTTGGGTGATCCACCTGCCTCAGCCTCTCAAAGTGCTACGATTACAGGTGTGAGCCACCATGCCTGGCCCCCAATTCTTATTTTTAGGATGTGCTGATACTTCTATCATGCCCATGGATATTATGTATTTTGGTATATGTCCCATGCACATTTGAACTTCATAACTGTGCTGCAATTGTTGGGTGTTTTTACATGTGTACATTAGATTAATTTGATTAACATTTCTTAAGCTTTGTATTTCCTTACTAATTATTTTTTAAATTGTTCTATCAGTTACTGAATGTTCTATCATATAACTGAATGAAGCATGTTATACCAACAAGTAGACTTTGAAGTTTTCTATTTATCCTTTTATATCTCTTACAATTTCCTTTATATATTTTGAAGCTATTTAGTTAAATACAAATTCCTGTTGAATTTCATTCTATGAAGCCTATCCTCTTTATTTTTGTTCCTGCTTCATCATTTCTGTTATTAATATGGTTTCTTTGGCTAATATGAATTAGTAAAATGTTGCAAATATTTTGGAGTAGAAGTTATTTCCTTCCAATTCTGATTTGAAACTTTTTGCTCTTGAGCATGTTGAGATCTGATTCTTGTTTGCTTCTAGAGCCAATAAGGGGTGGTAGGAGTATGTCTTGAGGAGTCTAGGCATCCCTTTTCAGGATAAGTTCCCCAGCTGAGCTCATTATAAGGTCTCAAGCTTGAGGTGCATAGACTTCTCAGACAGGAGAGCTGTGCATTCTTTCTCTATTAAAGGAGACTCAGGGATATTTTGGAATGTTTAGATGTTCAAAGTCATCCAAATTCACCAGGAATTCTCTATTTCAAGTCTCAAGGTTTTCCCCCTTCCCAATCAGTTTCTTCCCTTTCCCTTGGCATATCTATGTATTCAACTTATATTGTGACTCTGCAAGCATTCCAATTAAATTTTGTTTTCAGTGAGCTTGGTTGTATGGCTAAAACAAAGGAGAGATTCTTTTAGGTCCACCATTATAAGCTCTGTTTGAACTGTGAATTTCAAGCCTTTGGCCTCATCATGTAAATTTACCAGTATAGTTAAATACAGCTATTTCACCTCTCAGTCTTTGAGGTGCTCATAGTAATGATCACAGCAGTCACTTCATCCCCTTACAGACTTGTCAATAGGGCAGTTCACTGTAATCAACATTGAGTAGTAACTAATTGTGATGTCATTACATGCCATTCTCCATTGGATGGAAGTTCAGCAGTGTGTTTAAGACTAGGGTCATGCCCACATCAATTTCAGATTCCCATTTTATCTTTTTTTTTGATATCACTATTAGTACCAAGTCTTGTGTCTGTCAATATCCTGTCCAGAAAAGAAAAACTCACCAAGGAAAATTAATATAGGGAAATTTTTAAAAGTTATTAGAGGACTGAAAAGATAAAAATGGAACACTGAAAGACACAGAGGTAAGATTTGCTAGAAGGAGCTACATTATTATTAACTATATGCGTATTATTGTACAGCAGATCTCTAGAACTTTTTCATCTTGCATGACTGAAATTATATATCCGTTGAATAGGAACTCCTCATTTCCCTAATCCCTCAGCACCTGGCAACTAACATTGTATTTTTTTCTTCTAAGAGTTTTACTACTTTAGATACCTCATAAGTGGAATCGTTCTGTATTTGTCCTGTGACTGGCTTATTTCACTTAGTATAAAATTCTCAATGCTCATCCATGGTGTAGCAGCATATGACAGGATTTCCTTCTTTTTAATGACTGAATAATATGTACGTATATACCACCACTTTGGGCCACACATCTGTTGGGTAACATTTAGATTTTTTTCCCACCTTTTGGCTATTGTAAATAATGCTGCAGTGAACATGGGAATGCAAAGATATCTTCAAGAGCCTGATTTCGATAATTTGGATAAATACCTAGAAGTGGGATTACTGGATCATATGATAGTTCTATTTTTAATTTTCTGAGGAACCTCTATATTGTTTTCCATAGCAGCTGTGCCATTTTACTTTCCTACCTCCAATATTGGAAGTCACATTATTTTTAAGCATGAGAATTTTATGTGATACATGAGAAGGCTTCTATAAGTATAAAATAAAATGTAAAAGAATTTAGGGTAAGATTAATACATTTAAGTGTTTTGGTTGGTTTGTTTGTTGTTTTGAGACAGGGTCTCACTCTCTTGCCCAGACTAGAGTGCAGTAGCCTGATCTTGGCTCACTGCAACCTCCGCCTCCCAGGCTCAAGCGATTCTTCTGCCTCAGCCTCCTGAGAAGCTGGGACTACAGGTGCCCACCACCACGCCCGGCTAATTTTTTTATTTTTAGCAGAGACGGGGTTTCACCATCTTGGCCAGACTGGTCTCGAACTCCTGACCTCAGGTGATCCACCCGCCTTGGCCTCCCAAAGTTCTGGGATTACAGGCATGAGCCACCGTGCCCAGCCCGAATGTTATTTTTTCTAAGAGGGTTTTTTTTTTAAAAATTTTAAGTTCTGAGATACATATGCAAAACGAGCAGGTTTGTTACATAGGTTTACATGTGCCATGGTGGTTTGCTGCACCTATCAACCCATCATCTAGGTTTGAAGACTCACATGCATTAGGTATTTTTCCTAATGCTCTCCCCTCCCTTGCCCCCATCCCCCAACAAGCCCTGGTGTGATGTTCTCCCTGTGTCCATTTGTTCTCATTGTTTAACTCCCACTTATGATTGAGAACATGCATTGTTTGGTTTTCTGTTCCTGTGTCGGTTTGTGGAGAATAGTGGCTTCCAGCTTCATCCATGTCCCTGCAAAGCACATAAACTCATTCTTTTTTATGGCTGCATAGTATTCCATGGTATATATGTGCCACATTTTCTTTATCCAGTCTATTGTTGATGGGCATTTGGGTTGGTTCCAAGTCTTTGCTATTGAAAATAGTGTTGCAGTAAACATACGTGTGCATGTGTCTTTATGGTAGAATGGTTTATAATCCTTTGAGTATATACTCAGTAATGGGATTGCTGGGTTAAATGGTATTTCTGGTTCTAGATCCTTGAGGAATTGCAACTCTGTCTTTCACAATGGTTGAACTAATTTACACTCTCACTAACAGTGTAAAAGCATTCCTATTTCTCCACGTCCTCTCTAGCATCTGTTATTTCCTGACTTTTTAATAATTGCCATTCTAACTGGCATGAGATGGTATAAGAAGTCACATTTTAACATGAAATTTGGAGCATACAGAACATCCAAGCCAGAGGTGAGATCTCTTTGTGGTTTTGATTTGTATTTTCTCATGATTAGTGATGTTGAGCATCTTTTCATATGTTATAACATCATTCATAAATGGTGTTGGCCATATATATATATTTTTGCATAAATGCCTATTCCATTTGCCCAACTTTTTATTTTGAAAAAACTTAGTTTCTTGCTTTTGAGTTTTATGGATATCTTATATATTTTGGACAGTAATCCCTTATCAGGTATCACATAGATGTTTGGCAACTACTTCTTCCATCATGTAGGCCACTGTGAATTTAGGGCCTTGGGCCTTGTTGTATAAAATGCCAATACAGTTAAGTATAGCTATCTCACCCCTCTGTCCTTGAGGTACTTATAATTATAGCAGTCACTTGGTCACCCTGCACACTTGCATCAATAGGGAACTTAATCACAAGTAACATTGGGTGGTAATTTAAATAATTACGATGCCACTACATGCCTATCTATTTCCAATCTGTTGATTGTCTCCTTTGCTGTTAAGAAGCTTTTTAGTTTGAGGTAGTCTCACTTATTTTTGCTTTCGTTGCCTGTGCTTTTGGTGTCATACCCAAGAAATCATTGCAAAAACAAATGCTGTGAAGATTTCCTTGTGTGTGTTTTTTAAAGAAGTTTTATAGTCTCAGGTCTTATTTTTATGTTTTTATTCCATTTTGAATGATTTTTGTGTTGTATAAGGGTTCAGTTTCATTCTTTTGCATGTGGATATCCAGTTTTTCCAGTACTGCTTATGGAAGAGACTATATGGAAGAGACTATATTTCCCCCATTGTGTAGTTCTGGCACCTTTATCAAAGGTCATTTATTCATACATGTCTGGATTTACTTCTGGGCTCTATATTCTATCTCTGTCTGTTTTTATGCCAGTACCATGCTGTTTTTATTACTGTATATTTATAATATATTTTGAAGTCAGATGGTATGAGGCTTCCAGCTTTATTCTTCTTTCTCAAGATTGTTTTGGCTATTTGGGGCCATTTATGCTTCTATATAAATTTTGAATTGTTTTTCTATTTCTGCTAATAATGCCATTGAGATTTTGTTAGGGATTCTATTGAATTTGTAGATTGCTTTGGATAGTATGGACATTTTAACAATATTAAGTCTTCTATGAATGAGATGTCTTTCCATTTATTTATGTCTTCTTTAATTTTTTTTCAGCAAAGTTTTGTGATTTCAAGTGTACATGTCTTTAATTTTTTAAAGTTAAGATTATTCCTAAGTATTTTATTCTTTCTGATGCTATTGTAAATAGAATTATTTTCTTATTTTTCAGATGATTTATTGTTAGTGTATAATTATGCAAGTGACTTTTGTGGTTGATTTTGTATCCTGCAACTTTGTTGAATTCATTTATTAGCTATAACAGGTTTTTTTTTGTAGAATTTTTAGAGTCTTCTACAGATCAAGTCATCCGTGAACATAGATCATTTTACTTCTTCCTTTCTGATATGGACATTATAATTTCTTTTTCTTGTCTAATTTCTCTGGGTAGTACTTCCCATACTATATTGAATAGAAGTGAATAAAATGGATATTCTTGCCTTCTTTCAGATCTTAGAGGAAAAGATTTCAGTTTTTCATCATTGAGTACAATGTTAGCTGTGTACTTTCCATACATGCATGTATATTGTTGAGACAATTTTCTTGCATTCCTAGAATGTCAAGTATTTTTTTCAGAAAAGCGTGTTGGATTTTGTCAAATGCTTTTTCTGCATCTATTGAGATGATCATGTACTTTTTATCCTTCTGCCTGTGAATGTGATATATCACAATGATTGGTTTTTGAATGTTAAACTATCCTCGCATCATAGTAATTTCTTTTAGACCTTTTTATTTCTAAGTCATTAGTTATAACGTCTCCTTTTTCATTTCTGATTTTTGTTTTGTTTTTCATTTTCTCTTAGCTGCTCTAGTTAAAGGTTTGTCAATTTTGTTGATCTTTTCAAATACCAATTTGTATTGATTTTTTACTTGTTTATTCTCTATTTTGTTTATTACTGCTCCAATGTTTATGTCTTTCCTCTGTTGACTTTGAGCCTAGTTTGTTCTTCTTTCCCTCTAGTTTCTTAAGGTTTAAAGTCAGGTTGTTTATTTGAGATCTTTCTCTCTCTCTCTCTCTTTTTTTAAAATGTCAGTATTTATCTCTGTAAACTTCTCTTTTAGGACTGCTTTGCTGCATCCTATAAGTTTTGGTATGCTGTGTTTTCATTTTTGTGTCAAGATATTTGCTAATTTCCCTCTTAGTTTCTTCTTTGACCCAATTGTTGGTGTTGTTTAATTTCCATCTGCCATCATGAACCACATAAGAATGTTTTGGGCAATGATGGATCGCATATATGACAGTGGTCTCATATTACAATGGAGCTGAAAAATTCCTACTGTCTAGTGACTTTGTAGCCATCTAATGTCATATCGTAATGCATTACTCATGTGTTTGTGGTGATGCTGGTGTAAACCTATGCGTTACCAATCATGTAGAAGTATAGTACGTGCAATTATGTATAGTATATAAGGTTGATAATGATGATAAAAGATTTCCTATACTGTACTTTTTATCACGATATTAGAGTATACTTCTACATATATATTTTTAAAGTTAACTAACTGTAAAACAACCTCAGGCAGTTCATTCAGGAGGTATTCCAGAAGAAGGCATTGTGATCATAGGAGATGACAGCTCCATGTATGTTATTGCCCCTTCCAATGGGACAAGATATGGAGGGAGAAGACAGTGATTATTGATAATCTTGACCCTGTGAAGGCCTAGGCTAATGTTTGTGTTTGTGTCTTAGTTTTTAACAAAAATTTTAAAAGTAAGAAAAAATAAATAATTTTTAAAATAGAAAAAGCTTATAGAATAAGAATATAAAAATTTTTGTATTTTTAGTAGAGATGGGGTTTCACCAGCCTTGGCCAGGCTGGTCTTGAACTCCTGACCTCGTGATCCACCCACCTCGGCCTCCCAAAGTGCTGGGATTACAGGCATGAGCCACCGTGCTTGGCCTAGGATGTAAAATTTTTGTACAGCTCTACAATGTTTTTATGTTTTAAGCTAAGTATTATTACAAAACAGTCAAGAAGCTAAAAATTTAAAAGTATATAAAGTAAAAAAGTTACAGTAAGCTAAGTTTAATTTATTATTAAAGAAATTTTTAAAAATAAATTTATTGTAGCCTAAGTGCACAGTATTTATAAAGTTTACAATAGTGTACAGTAATGTCCCAGGCCTTCACATTCACTCACTATTTACTTACTGACTTACCCAGAGAAACTCCCTGTTCTGCAAGCTCCATTCATGATGAGTGCCCTAAACAAGTGAACCATTTTTTATCTTTTATGCCATATGTTTACTGTTTCTATGTTTAAATGTGTTTATATACATGAATACTTACCATTGTATTCCAGTTGCCTACAGTATTCAGTATAGTAGCATGCTGTACATGTTTGTAGCATAGGAACAATAGGCTATCCAATATAGCCCAGATGTATAGTAGGCTATACCATTCTAGGTTTGTAGAAGTACACTTTATGATGTTTGCACAATGACAAAACCACTTAACAACACATTTCTCAGAACTTGTCCCTATTGTTAAGTGATGAATGAGTGTATTTGTGAATTTTTCAGATTTAATTACATTATTGATAGCTAGTCTCATTCTGTTGTGCTCAGAAAGATGCTTGGGGTGATTTCAATGTTAAATTTGTTAAGACTTGTTTTTTTTTTTTTCTTTCATTCTTTATTACACTTTAAGTTCTAGGGTACATGTACACAACGTGCAGGCTTGTTACATATGTATACATGTGCCATGTTGGTGTACTGCACCCATTAACTCGTCATTTACATTAGGTATATCTCCTAATGCTATCCCTCACCACCCTGCCCCCACCCCATGACAGGCCCTGTGGTGTGATGTTCCTCTTCCTGTGTCCAAGTGTTCTCATTGTTCAATTCCCACCTATGAGTGGTTTCTCAGTAAACTAAGGCAAGGACTATCACAAGGACAAAAAGACTTGTTTTATGACCTAATATGTGAACTATCCTGGAGAATATTTTGTGTGCCCTTGAGAAGAATGTGTATTCTGATGTGTTGGGTAGAATGTTCTGTGTGTGTCTGTTAGGTCCATATGGTCTATAGTGTGGTTCAAGTCAGTTTCTTAAATTGATTTTCTGTCTGGATGTTCTATCCATTATTGAAAATAGGGTATTGAAATATCTTACTATTATTGTGTTGCTATCTATTTCTCCCTTAAATTATGTCAATGTTTGCTTCATATATTTGGGTTCTCCAATGTTGGGCACATATATTTCTAATTGTTATATCTTCCTGATAAATTGAACCCTTTTATCATTATATAGTCTCATCCTTTGTCTCTTGTAACAGTTTGTTTTGCTTTTAGATGCATATAAAATTATTTTTACCACAAACAAGATGTAGTCAAACCTGCTTTAGGAAGCTTCAGTCATTCTCTAACACAGATGTTCCAGGCGACTGCCCATTCTATCAGACTCAAGGAGGCTCTCTCTTTTCATGTGGCCATCTATCAGCCTGTTTATAGTTTTCTCTTTTCTATAGCATCATCTACTGTGTCCTTGTCAAAACCTTTCCAGGTTTGGGTTTGTGTATTTTCCCAAACCTCTAATTTCTTGGACAATTTCTTTCATCATTGTCAGTCAAATCTGACATGGTCAGGTTATGTCCACTAAGCTCTGGAATGAGGAAACCTTTTTTTTTTTTTTTTTTTTAAACACACCTTAAGAGAGGATGCTCCAATTCTGCCTGGACATATGGAACAGTTCAACCCCCATACATTAGGGGAAACCTATGTATCCAGTGATTAATATAATCATGAAAAGAAATAAAGTATCCTGTTATTAATACAATCATGATAAGAAAATGAAAAGGACTTTCTTAGAAGAAGGACCTAATTGATCCTTATCTATTCACTTTTTGATCCATTTCCTCACAACCATATCTAAAAAAGAAGATAGTAGATGGCAAAGATATACAATTATCTCCCAATTGTTGTTCCAACCCGCCTCACCACTGCGAGTGCATCATCATTCAGTGGCTTTTAAATTGTATTGAACTTCACATTCACTTTTGTTTTATGCAGGTTTAACATAATTATATTAAGGATACTAAGCTTTCTTTAGCCAAAAATATGAACACTTTACATCATTAACAGTCTTTCTGCTATATTTTTCTACAAAATTGTAATTTAACTGGTGATGTGGTAGAACCACACACAAAAAAGCAGACCGCATACATAAATATTTCAAACACAGGATATGATGCTCATTGAGAAGTTTATAGAATATTAATGATGCAAAGCAGAAGTTGAATTTAATCTGAACATTGAAGGATACTATAATGTGGTTCAAGAATGAGGAAAGGTTTAGATTATTTAGATAAGGGTAGACCATGAACAAAGTTCCTAAAGCAGAAGTGAGCATATGCTGTGTGTGGAGCTCATAGGATGGGGTTGAAGAGGCTGACCTGACACTTGCATGTTGGGGAGGGATGGAAAAAGAAAACTGGATAGAGGTGGTGGAGGCAGAGTCAATTGACTTTAAGAGCCACGTGGTGTGATCTGTAACTGAGAGGACATTGTTACTAAGCAGTGAGATCAATAACCTAATCCTCTGTGAAATCCACAGAGATTTGTTTACTTTCGCCATGTGAGATGTCAGTTACATTTGTTTTTTGAGAGGGGCAATAGAGACCACTGATGACCGTGGCCATTGAAAGAACTATGGGCATAATTGTTCAGTTTGCTGGTAAGTGATTCTTGTCCATTAAAGAGAGAAAGTTCTAGTGGCAAGCTGGTAGCCGTGGGAGTATGTGAGAATAAAGGAAGATAAATATTTTAAGGTTAGTAGAGATTTGAGCATGTTCATGTACTGGAGGTAAAGAGAAAGTAATGAAGCAAAAGTTGAGGATAAATCTGACAGTCAATCTTCAAGTAGGTAGGGCTATAGGATTCATAGTACAGATAGAGGGGCTATGAGCTGGAACTGGAGGAAGATACATCTTTCACTGAAATTGAATCCAAGATCCCAGGGAGAGATAAGAATGACTGTAGTTTCAGATAGGATTTTATTTTCAGCAAAGAAAGGGACAGAGTTTTTCTCTAAAGCTTTCATTTTCATTGCTTGGCTACTGCTCTTCCAATGGATTTTGACTGTGACCACAATAAGAAACTTAGCTTAGTTTACATTGAGACTCAGTGAGCATGGGAGTATGCAGATACAAACACAGACACAGAAAATTAAATATAAACTTTTGTTACAGTGTGTGAAGCTCTTGGTAAGCATCTGTGTAAAACCCTCTGATATTTTCTACACAATTGTGTTTCCTTTGGTTGTGGCCCACTAAATTGATTTACAGTTTGTGACCTGAGTCTGAGACACGAAATTAGGCTGTCCCTGTGAGTGAGGGGAGAGATCATAAGACAGGTGTTGATGCGTTTTAAATTGTTACTGGAATTAGAAGAGAGTTCATTACTGATGCAGAGGAAGATTCTCACAGTGGTTGAAATCCCAGTAATATTACAGGAAAGGCCTTCAGAATACACCCGTTCACAAAATTAAGGGAAGGCAATGTTCCTTTAAGACTTGTCTTTGGAGTAATGCATTGATGACAAGGACTGGCCTATCACAGATTCTTTGGAATAAACTTTTGTATTATAACCTCATCATATTTCTGACTATACATAATACAGGTTTTATCTTCTCTACAAGGCTTTTACTTTCATGATCCTCTCTCAGTTCACCCATTTCCATCTTAATATTCCAAACTCTATGACACATACCAAGAATATTATGAGGAGAGCTATGGAGAGGAAATCTAAATTGGGATTTCACCTGTATCAGATATACTTGCCCTAAGAGGTCTCATCCAGTGATCCTGATTTCCTCTTGTGGCTTCTGGTGGCCATCCATTAGTTCTGGACACCTACACGGAGGGATGCAGGTTTTCTTGACATCATAATGCTAAAGATGTTGAACATGTTCATTTGTGCTCTTAGAATATTGAGGCCGCCAGTATATGTTAACAACGTGTCTCCAAATTTGTTTTAATGTTTTGATTTCAAATATTGAGTAAATCATTAACAACATTTTTAAGTGAAAGTCAGGAACCGAGCAAAGTTAGCTTTTACTTGAGCCAAACTTTTTTTCAACAGTGATGAGGTTTTTAAGTCTACTCAAATTGTGGTCTTCTGAACATTATAATGAACGGACTCTAGGCTTAAGCTCCTCTGTGTAGGCTTTCTTTGGAACGTTGAGATTGAAATCTATCCAGGTAACTCAGCCATGTGAAAAATAGAATCAAATCTGTATTGACATGACCAGGAGGAGCCTCTTATGATAGAGATCATGATGCTAGTTGGCTGTGTGCCCTGCCCCAAAACAGCTGCCCCACTCCCTGTTACCCCATCACATGCCTTCCTTCCTTGGAATGCCCAGGGCTTTTCTGCAGATAAGAATATATTATAAAGTTTAAAAGTCTTGATTGGAGGAGGTCTCTCAATACTAATAAGCCCTTTTAGTGGGGCTTTTTTGACTACCAATTTAGAGCAGAATTAGGTATACATAAAATGTCTGGGATAGGAGAGGGGAGATGGAGCAAACTACACGAATAAAGGAACACAAAATGGTGGATTTTGAATGTGTTGTCCATATGCTTATTGAATGTGAGGTTGCCAGTAGGTTTTTGGTTGGAAGAAAGATTTGTGTCAGAAAACAATGTCTTTAAAATGAACAATTTTGCCTGGTGTGACAGCTCATGCCTGTAATCCCAGTACTTTGGAAGGCTGAGACAAGAAGATCACTTGAGACCAGGAGTTTGAGACCCACTTGGGTAACATAGTGAGACTCCATCTCTACCCCCCAAAAAAAATCAAAAAGAAAAATTAGCTGGGTGTTGCAGTGCATGCCTGCAGTTCTAGCTACTTGGAGGCTAAGGTGGGAGGATCTTTTGAGTCCAGGAATTTGAGGCTGCAATGTGCTATGATTGTGTCACTGCACTACAGCCTGGGCAACAGAGCAGAACCCCATCTGTAAAATAAAGAAATAATAAAAGAAATACATACATTAAAATAAAATGGAAAATGTCTTGCCATTTTGCATGTTTAAAGAACAGTATATAATGACTCTTTAGGTATCCATCATGAAAATTTGAAAATAACTCACCTATGTGCAATCTCCCCCATCTGGAAATCTTCTTGGCCATATGTATTAAGAGAATCCTATGTATTTTATTGCTTCAAATATGGTCCAAATGCAGGAATCACCTTGCCTTTTTTCTCTCTCTTTTTCTCCCTTTCTATCCCACCCACCCCATCCTGGCTCTTTCAGTTTTTATTTTCAGCACTGCAACTCTGATGGTCCAGCTCCACCAGGACACAGATCCCCAGATCCCTAAAGGTCAGCCATGCACCCTGAACAGCTCAGAGGGAGGAGCCAGACCACCAGTGCCTTACACCTTGTCCTCTTCTGCTCTAGACAGATGGCTCCATAATGACAGCTTCATAATGGCAGTGGGTGAGCCCCTGGTGCACATCAGAGTCGCTCTTCTGCTGCTCTGGTTTGGGATGTTTTTGTCTGTTTTTGGCCACTCTCAGGCCAGGCCCTCCCAGCGTTTCACTTCTCCAGAAGTGGTGATCCCTTTGAAGGTGATCAGCAGGGGCAGAGGTGCAAAGGCTCCTGGATGGCTCTCCTATAGCCTGCGGTTGGGGGGACAGAGATACATTGTCCACATGAGGGTAAAGAAGCTGTTGTTTGCCGCACACTTCCCTGTGTTCACCTACACGGAGCAGCATGCCCTGCTCCAGGATCAGCCCTTCATCCAGGATGACTGCTACTACCATGGTTATGTGGAGGAGGTCCCTGAGTCCTTGGTTGCCCTTAGTACCTGTTCTGGGGGCTTTCTTGGAATGCTACAGATAAATGACCTTGTTTATGAAATCAAGCCAATTAGTATTTCTGCCACATTTGAACACCTAGTACATAAGATAGACAGTGATGATACACAGTTTCCACCTATGAGATGTGGGTTAACAGAAGAGAAAATAGCACGCCAGTTGGAGTTGCAATTGTCATATAATTTCACTCTGAAGCAAAGTTCTTTTGTGGGCTGGTGGACCCATCGGCGGTTTGTTGAGCTGGTGGTGGTCGTGGATAATGTTAGATATCATTTCTCTCAAAGTAATGCATCAACAGTGCAGCATGAAGTATTTAACGTTGTCAATATAGTGGATTCCTTCTATCATCCTTTGGAGGTTGATGTAATTTTGACTGGAATTGATATATGGACTGCATCAAATCCACTTCCTACCAATGGAGACATAGATAATGTTTTAGTGGAATTTTCTGTTTGGAAGAATTATAACCTTAATAATCGATTACAACATGATGTTGCACATCTTTTCATAAAAGACACACAAGGCACGACGCTTGGTGTTGCCTATGTTAAAGGAATATGCCTGAATCCTTTTAATAGTGGAGTTGATGTTTTTGAAGATGAGAAGTTGGTCATTTTTGCAGTTACCTTGGGCCATGAGCTTGGTCACAATTTGGGTATGCATCATGACACCCAGTGGTGTGTGTGTGAGCTACGGTGGTGCATAATGCATGCCTATAGAAAGTTAACAACTAAATTTAGCAACTGCAGTTATGCCCAATATTGGGACAATACTATCAGTAGTGGATTATGTATTCAACCTCCTCCATATCCAGGGAATATATTTAGACTGAAGTACTGTGGGAATCTAGTTGTTGAAGAAGGAGAGGAATGTGACTGTGGAACCATACAGCAGTGTGCAAAAGATCCCTGTTGTCTGTTAAACTGTACTCTACGTCCTGGGGCTGCTTGTGCTTTTGGAATGTGTTGCAAAGACTGCAAATTTCTGCCATCGGGAACTTTATGTAGACAAAAAGTTGGTGAATGTGACCTTCCAGAGTGGTGCAATGGGACATCCCATCAATGCCCAGATGATGTGCATGTGCAGGACGGGATCTCCTGTAATGTGAATGCCTTCTGCTATGAAAAGACATGTAATAACCATGATACACAGTGTAAAGAGATTTTTGGCCAAGATGCAAGGAGTGCATCTCAGAGTTGCTACCAAGAAATCAACACCCAAGGAAACCGTTTTGGTCACTGTGGTATTGTAGGTACAACATATGTAAAATGTTGGTCCCCTGATATCCTGTGTGGGAGGGTTCAGTGTGAAAATGTAGGAGTAATTCCCAATCTGCTAGAGCATTCCACAGTGCAGCAGTTTCACCTCAATGACACCACTTGCTGGGGCACTGATTATCACTTAGGGATGGCTATACCTGATATTGGTGAGGTGAAAGATGGCACAGTATGTGGTCCAGAAAAGATCTGCATCCGTAAGAAGTGTGCCAGTATGGTTCGTCTGTCACAAGTCTGTCAGCCTAAGACCTGCAACATGAGGGGAGTCTGCAACAACAAACAACACTGTCACTGCAACCGTGAATGGGCACCCCCCTACTGCAAGGACAAAGGCTATGGAGGTAGTGCTGATAGTGGCCCACCTCCTAAGAACAACATGGAAGGATTAAATGTGATGGGAAAGTTGGCTTACCTGTCACTATTGTGCCTTCTTCTTTTGGTTGCTTTTTTATTTTGCTTACGTGTGCTTTTAAAGAAACACACAAAAAGTAAAGAAGATAAAGAAGGATAAGAGAAATGGGAAAAAGAAGGAGACTAAGCTTCATGCTTCATTTTTAATATCTAATTTTTCTTAATAGAAAAATATGAATGCATGTCTCACTGTTTAAATAAAACGTCATGGACATTTCATGTCAGGATCACAAGCATTATCTATCACAGCAAAGGATTCCTAGCATATTCTTACTCTACAGTGTCTTAAGCAATATTAAAGATTCCTTTTCCCAGAAGTTGTGTCTTTATGTTTCCTGAGCAAAGGCACAGAAAAGATAGTTTCAAGCTCTTGTCCCTCAGTTTTAACCCTTCTCTCTCTCTCTCTCTTTTTTTTTTTTTGCTGTACTATGTAATGTTCAGGATGTGCCTGTACACACCTCATTTCTGTTTGGCACATTTAGCTGTGCCAAAGGGGGCAGTAGAAGTAGCCTGGAGTGATGATGAAGGAAGAAGGGAGCTTTCTTTCCTGTGTGCTTACCATGAGTGTCACCATTATTTTGGCTGGACCTGTTCACTCTGGTAATCATATTTGGTTTCAGATTCCAGTTCTGTTGTCACTTTTAGAACCACCCTCATTTTTTCTTAGAAATACCAGCAGCAGTTGGACACTGACCTCCTCAGGGGTCCAAGTTGCAGCCTTGGAGTGAGCAGGGTTGTGGTCCTCTGAGTTCTTGAAGCAGGAGCAGCTGTTCACTGTGCCGTCTTTAGAGGTCTGGGTCCTTGCTCTGCAGGGAATGTTCTTTAATCATCTCTGCTCTAGTAAACCCAACTTCTTTCTTATGTTCTCCTGGCCCTAGGAGTATTAGGTGCCTTCTGTAGCTACTTTGTTGTTGTAGGTTGAGTTCTCCAGAAGCAGACACTGAATTGGAGTTTCAAGTACAAGATTTTGTTAGGGACCAACAGCTGTGGAAAAAGGCAAGGAAGTTGGTTGTGCAGATGAGAAATACAAGTACAGACGTACCTGGGACATAATACAGGTTCAGTTCCAGACCACTACAATAATAGGAATACCACAATAAAGTGAGTCACACAAAATTTTTGGTTCCCCAGTACATAAAAAAGTTGTATTTACACTATACTGTAATCTGTTAAATATGTAGCATTATGTCCAAAAATGCAATACCTTAATTAAAAATGTTTTATTGCTAAGAAATAGTAACAATCCTCTGAGCCTTTAATGAGCCATATGTTTTTGCTGGTGGAGGTTCTTGCCTCATTATTGACAGATGCTGACTCTTCCGGGTGGGGGTTGCTAAAGGTTGGGGTGACTGTGGCAATTTCTTAAAATAGGACAACAATTAAGTTTGCTGCATCGATTGACTCTTCCTTTCACAAATATTTATCTAGCATGTGATGCTGTTTGATAGGATTTTACCCACAGCAGAACTTCTTTCAAAATTTGAGTCAGTCCTCTCAAATTCTGCCACTGCTTTATCAACTAAGTTTATGTAATGTATTAAGTCCTTTGTTGTCATTTCAACATTGTTGACAGCAACTTCATCAGGAATCAATTCCATTTCAAAAAAACCATTTTCTTTGCTCACCTATAAGAAGTAACTCTTCATCCATTCAAGATTTATCATGACATTATGGCAATTCCATCATATCCTCAAGCTCCACTTTTAATTCTAGTTCTCTTTCTATTTCCATAACATCTACAGCTCTTTCCACCGCTGAAGTCATCTGTGAAGGTTGAACTCAATGTCTTCCAAACTCCTTTTAATGTTAATATTTTGACCTCCTCACGTAAATCAGGAATGTTCTTAATGACATCTAGAATGGTGAATCGTTTCCAGAAAGGTTTCCATTGATTTGCCCAGATCCATCAGTGGAATTACTATCAATGGCAGCTATAGCCTTATGAAATATATTTCTTAAATGCAAAGACTTGAAAGTCAAAATTACTCCATCCATGGGCTGCAGAATGGATCAACATCCATCCATGTTAACAGGCATGAAAACAACATTAATCTCCTTGTACATCTCCATCAGAGCTCTTGGGCAGTCAGGTGTATTGTCAGTGAACAGTAATATTTGAAAAGATATCATTTTTTTTCTGAGCAGTAAGTCTCAACAATGGGCTTAAAATATTCAGTAAACCATGCTCTGAACAGATATGCTATCATCAAGGGCTTTGCTGTTTCACTGACAGAGCACAGGCAGAGTAGACTTAGCATCATCCTTAAGGGCCTTCAGATTTTTGGATTGGCAAAGGAGCATTTGTTTCAATTTAAATTCACCACCTGCATTAGTCCCTAACAAAACTGTCAGCCTGTCCTTTGAAGCTTTGAAGCCAGGCATTGACTTCTCCTCTCTAGCTGTGAAACTCCTAATCTTCTTCCAATAGAAGGCTGTTTCATCTACACTGAAAATCTGTTGTTTGGTGTAGCCACCTTCATCAGTGATCTTAGCTAGATCTTCTGGATCACTTACTGCAGCTTTTACATCAGCACTTGCTGCTTCATCTTGCACCTTTATATTATGGAGATGGCTTCTTCCTTAACCCTCATCAACTAACCTGTGCTAGCTTCAAATTTTCTCTCTGCAGATTCCTCACCTCTCTCTGCTGTCATAGAATTGATGAAAATTAGGACCTTGCTCTGCATTAGGCTTTTAGTTAAGGGAATGTTGTGGCTGGTTTAATCTTCTATCCAGACCACTCAAACATTCTGTATATCAGCAGTAAAGCTGTTTTGCTTGCTTATCATTTGTGTGTTCACTGGAGTAGCACTTTTCATTTTCTTCAAGAATGTGTCCTTTGCATTCACAACTTTGGCTGTTTGGTACAAGAGGCCTAGCTTGGCTTTTGACATGCCTTTCTCATTAAGCTTAATCGTTTTTAGCTTTTGATTTAAAGTGAGAAATGCAAGACTCTTCCTTTCACTTGAACACTTAAGCTATGGTAGGGTTATAAATTAATGGGTCCAATTTCCATCTTATATCTTAGGGAATATGGAGGCCCAAGGAGAGGGAAAGAGATGGGGAAATGGTCAGTTGGTGGAGCAGTTGGAATACACATAATTTTTTTTGCTTAAGTTTGTCTTCTTCTGTGGTTGGAATTTGTGGCACCCAAAACAATTATTATGGTAACATCAAAGTTGACTGATCACAGATCACCATAACAGATATAATAATAATAAAGACTGAAATATTGTGAGAATTACCAAAATGTGACACAGAGACACAAAGCAAGCACTTGCTGTTGAAAAAATGGTGCCAAACAGATTTGCTCAACAAAAGATTGCTACAAACCTTCAATTTGTAAAGTGAAAGCAAAAGAGTATCTGTCAAGCACAATACATTGAAGTGTGATAAAATAAGGTGTACTTGTATATTGCAGCTTCGGCCAATCTGGCAGTGAGCTCTGGACTGAATGTTGCTTGACAAATTTGTCCGAGTTGGGCCAAAATGGTCTGGTCTTCATCCCTTCAGTTTGTTCATTCCCTTGGATGTGGGAGAAGGGCATGAGCTTGGTAGGATGCCTCTTTGTAACTGAGGCTGACCCCAAAGAGCTAACATCTGGGTGCTGTCTTCTGATCATAATTATGGAGATGGTCAGCAAGTCCTCTCTTGAAGGAGGATCCAAGAGGCATATTTGTGTATTCTACAGCCCAATATTTGCACTGCTGTGACCCACTTTTTTGATGTATATTGTGGGAACAACACCTCCAGGATTATGGTGGACATCCCTTTATGTGGGGAACCTTAGAAGAGGGAAGTTAATGGGATAAACCATAGTCCCTCTGCAGCATTTGGGATTGAGGCTGAAATGGATACTTACTGTCTCACTCCTCCACTGTCCATTCTAGTTTCCTTGACTGTATGTTATGACCCAGGTATTTATCTCCAAAAGACCTGAGCACTGGGTCATCATGCCCTTCTCAGGCTATGATTGCTGAACCTGTCTGTTTATACTGACAATCAGGCTGGGGAGTACCAATAGGCACCTAAGGAGATTACCTGGGTTCTATGCATACACCCCTATGTTTCCATCTTGTAACAGAAGCCCTGCCTTCTTCTGATGATTAGGGTCAATCACTTCTGTCAACAATGTGATCATCTTCTTAGTTGGTGCCAGGACACAGTGAGTTCTAGTGGCAGCTTAAGCTTATAATTTATTGGGACTCTAGCTTTGACCTGGTGAAAATATGTCCCACTGGGGACCAGGACCTTTGGGCTGCAGAGTCCAGAGTTGCAGTAGGCAAGAAGCACAAACCACTCCAGTGAGTCACTGTGAGTGACAGTAAGTGAGGCTACTCCTGTTTCCAGGCCTTGGTTCCCAGACCCATGTAAAGATCTGTAATTCAGTGCACACAATTCATTCTGGGGAATGGTAGTATATTGCCTCTGAACAAGCACTTCAGCTTTAGCTCAGTTGTACCATCAGTAGATATTTCCAATGCTTTATTATGCTGGCAGCTCCTAGATTATGTTGTCTGATACACAGCCAGTATGTACCACGTTCTTTGGCCCCCTTGCAAAACTTCTTCACTGTAAAGTGGTACCTTGATCTGATATGATATTATATGGAAACACCAGACCAGTGGGTCAAATACTCCCAATGTCTTTGGATATTGGTGCTCACTGAGGCTCACTGCCTTACCTCAGTGAGATAAGGCAAATTAATATCAAGAATATGTGTCTATTACTGTAAGAATGAACCACTGGCCCTTCCAGGATGATAATGACCAATTGTAGTCAATTTCCCTCTATGTGTTCTTCTAGAAATTATGGCAGATTAGTGGATCAGCTTGGTCTTTATTGTCAGTTGGCTGATGGCATGCCTCTACTTCAGAATCCCAGAGGCATACACTGTGATTCTTTCTCTGGGGCTTACCACAAACTCCACCCAACATCCTTTTCTGTCACAGATACTTTCAACATCATAGGGTCTACTAGAGGGTATGACCCCAGTGGAAGGCTGTTTGCATCACAACCTGGACCTGGTGCAGAGCTCTTTCCTTCTATGGTTTCCACTCAAAGATGACATCATTATATGTTACCAAATATAAGGACCAGAGTTGTGGTCCTAGGTATCAAATTTGCTGCCTCTAGGAACCAAAGCAATCCCCAGGCATTGTGTTTTCTTCTTCATGATAGGAGATGGAGAAAGGAATAATTTGGCCTTACTTTGGAAGGGATAACCCAGCATATTCCTGGCTCTTAGAAAACTAAAAATTTTACTGACACAGCATGTCTTTGATTACAATTTATTATTCTTCACAGAGCTTATCTTCCATTCTCTGAGCTCATGTGTTTTACCAAGGCCTTCAATGTCATTACCACCTCTTGTACACCTGGCTTGATCAACACAATGTCATCAATGTACTCGATCAATGTGATGTTCTGTGGGATATCCAGACAGTCCTCTCACTATACTATATTATGACAGAGGGTGGAAGAATTATCATAGCTCTGTGTCCACAAGACCAGTAATCCACTGAAAGTCAGAGTGTTGCTAAGACTTTATTTATTACCTGGTCCTCATATATGTCTTCATTCTAACAGGAAGGTCTTCAGAATGTTTTGAGTACTTGGACATTAATGTCAACTCAGTCCCTGTGTTCAGTAGTCCTCGAAATGTATAGATATTCCCCCTTCCTTATGCACAGCTATGTATGTGGCCATAGTTCCCTTTGGTAAAGGTCTGGAGGAATCATTATTATTTATATATTTGCCATGGTTTTATAGCATCCTGGGCCCAAGGCTCTGTCCATGTCATCAGGGATTGAGTTCCAGGTTTGAAAGAAGTTGAAGTTCACAAACTGGGAAAGTGATTAACTTTTGGGGAGTCAACTGCTTTTTGCTTCCCAGTCATCTATCTTTGGCTTCTTCTATTGGCATAAAGTAAGTATCCTTGTTCACTGCCTATCTATTTTGCCCTTAAGGATTCTAGAATCCTTCTACTACCATCTCCTTAGGTCTTGGCTGCCATTCTGACCTTGCCAGTCTTTATGACAATTGCAACTTCTAATTTTTATTCCTTGGGATGGTTATGTATTGCCTACTGACCTCTAGGTGTTAGAGTCATATTATCACCAATGCTATCAGTGAGCAAAGTTCTGTAACACCCTCTCCTACTCTGAGCCTGGCTTGCAAAGACTCAATACTGGACCTTTTGGTAATGCCAGTGCTCCTCTCATTAGCACATGCTTTATGCCTTTGGTAAATTGTATATTTTCTGGACATTCCTATGGAACATTATCATCTGAAGGCCATGTATAATTCCATTTCAGCATGCCCATTTCCATGAACCTTTTAATCCCATAATCATTCATTATGGCAATTCTGGCATTTCAACTTCACTGTATGAGCATTACTTTTTCCATGCTTCTAGAAGCCATCCCAGGAACAAATTTGCACCATGCCCTAGGGTCCTTGCCAAGGTGTAAAATCCTCTATCTTGGGAGAGTGAACTTTTTTCCCTTTCCAACTTAATGTTTGCCATTTGATTATGCATCTCAGAATGTAGTGCCTTTTCTCTGAGCATGCTGAGCACTTTTCCAGTTGATTATGCTGTGACTCAATCCTAGCTTTATGTCTAGTGGCCAAAAGAGGAGGTAGGGGAAGACTCTGCAAAATACATCTATTGCCTCATGGTGGAGTGGCCTCTGCATTCTCTTTCACTATACAGGGGTGAATCACTCCTGTGGATGAATATATGGAGCGTGAGTGTTCAAGGGATCTAGTCAGATGTTCCCATCCTGTGTGTCAGAGTCTCAGGTTTTCTCCACCAAGGTCCTGATTACAACGCTCCCTTGGCTGGGCATTTAACTTTTTTTTTTTTTTAGGTTCAGCCACTTGGATTTCTTTATCTTCCCCTGGAAGGAAATGAGGGTCACTTTGTATGCAGTCAGAGAGGATACTGACATTCATGCCTGGATTGTAATTGCCATCAGCTGTTCACTATCTTGCTGTAGTATCAAAGGCACTTAGCAATCACTCTTCAATGCTTTTATTCTTCTAGCTCCGATTTCCTCCTTACCTCTTGTGGTAGGCAGAATTCTAAGATGTCCCCCTTGCATCCCATCCCCCTGGTATCTGCCTTTATGTATTCTTCTCCCCTCAAGCTTGAGTGAGACATGTAACTTGCTTCTAACCAGGCTATAGCAAATGCGGGAAATTTACAGATGTCATTAAGGCCCTTAACTAATTGACTTTAAGTTAATCAAAAGGGAGATTTTTCTGGGTGGGACCAGGTGATCCCTTTTAAGAAGGGTCTGGAAGTAAGACTTAAAGCTGCAGACACTTCTGTTGCTGACTTTGAAGAAGCCAGTGGCCATGAGTTCTACAACTGCCAGAAAATGAAACCCGCGACAACCTGAGTGAGCTTGGAAGCAGATCTTTCCCCAGTCCAGCCTTTGATGAGAATGCAGCTCAGCTAGTGCCTTGACTGTAGCCCTGTGGGACCCTGAGCCAAAGACCTAGCTAAGCCTGCCCCAACTCCTCACAAATGGAAACTGTGAGATAATAAATGTATTTTGCTTAAGACACTAAGCTTGTGGTAATTTGTTGTATAGTTTAGAAAATGAATACAACTCAAACCCTTGCTCTGGTTCATCTGTTAGTGATTTCTTCCTCAGTGGCACATATCCCTAGTCATTACTGATAAGAGTTTTAACCATTGGAATACCCACCTTGTGCCAGGGGCTGTTTGTGCTCCACCAGAAGTAGAGTCCCTGTTACCAGTTCTTGGGGGCAGGCTAACTCGCTGCAGCCGTGTCAAACGGTGAAGTAGCTGAAAGCCCAAGGCTGGTTGCTGACCCCGGGGACACCTTGTCCTTCCGTGAGAGGGAATCTGGGCTTCTCATCTTCTATTACATTTTTGTTATCTTAGTGTTTTCTTTCCACATTTCATCCTCTAGTACTTGTTTAGCCACTTTTGTGTTTAACCATTCTGTATATTGAATTATTGCTTTTAAAGTAAGTGATATGCTTTGGTTTTCCTATCTGGGTAATGACTCATATAGCATTTTGAATATATTCTTTCAGTTTTTAGCAGGCATGATGTCCTTTTGTCACTCTCTGGCTTCACGGTGCTCTTGTGTAATCCTTGAAGTCTACAGATATGTGTGGAGAATTGACTTCTGGGAAGCCTATCATTAGGTAACTGGGATTCACCCATTCAATTCTCCTCAAAGTTGATACGTAACTGAAGCTGATAGAAGTACATAGGTCTTTAGTTCCTCAGAGGTCCTAATCCTAATGTGACTAGGGTACTGGTGTCATAACCTTGATGGGGACTCAAGCACAGAGAGCAAGGCAGAACCCCACTAATCAACATTAGGGAACAAGCTAGCCCCTAATCTCAGGAGAAAGCAGAGAAAATAAAACTTACATGTAAGTGCAAAGAACAGCTGGCTAGGAGGAAGAAGAATTTTATATCGAGTCCAGGATGTTAGTCTAAAGCTGTTTAGTCAACATCAGTCTCCATTCTAGAAAGAGGTGCCAGCATTGGACCTTCCTGCTTGGGTTACAGCTGGAGCTACAGGAGGAATGCAGAGACCGGGGAGACAGGGACTGACAGAATAGGGAAACCACTGACTTTGGACATGGGTATAGGTGGCTAAGTGACCAAAACTAAACAAAACAAAAAAACAAAAAACCTTCCTTTCTACCTCTCAAGAGCCTTGGCTCTTAGATTCTCACATGAACTTCTTTTTAAAGAGTTTTTATTTTATTTTAGATTCAGGAGGTCCATGTGTATGTTTGTTACATGGGTGTATCTCATACTGATGGGGATTGGGCTACTAGTGTACCCATTAGTGAACATTATACCTGATAGGTAACTTTTCAACTCATCCCACTTCCATCCTCCTCTGTTTTGGAGACCCTGGTGAGTTATTGTTTCCATCTTTATGTCCATGTGTACCCATTGTTTAGCTCCCACTCATAAGGGAGAAGCAATATTTGATTTTTTGTTTCAGTTAATTCACTTCCTTCTGCCTTTCACCCTCTGCTTTCTTTCTCCTTGTCCTATTTTTCCTTTTTCTCCTCTGGCTTCCCTTTCTTCTTCCTTCTGTTCTTTACCTTCCTTACCCTGCTCCTCTCTGTCTTCCCTGTTATTTTTTTTTTTATTATTATTATACCAGAAGTAAAGACATGAACATTCATTTTGTGAGACATTAAAATTTTGTGGATAGAATTGTAATCCCATTTTACTGTCCGCCTGTCAAGAGGAAACTTTATCAGCTTATTTGGCAAGATTCCAGACTCTTTTCTTTAGACATACATTACAAAATAATACGTAATTTTGATGGACATGTAGATGTCCATAATTTGTATTATTTTTGTTATCGTTATAGATTTTCATAGTACCCAGACTGTTCTATTTTATACTATCTATGCTTTTTCACCAAATTTAAAAATATCCTCTACTTTGTTTATGGTGACAGAATTTAAAATTTGTTAAGTAGTCGTATTTATTTTCTCTAACACTGAACTTTTTAAAAAAGATTCTTAGACAAGAATTTTTTTTTTTTTTTTTTTTTTTTTTTAGATGGAGTCTCACTCTGTTGCCACACTGGAGTGCAGTGGCGCAATCTCAGCTCACTGCAACCTCTGCCTCCTAGGTTCAAGCAATTCCTCTGCCTCAGCCTCCTGAGTATCTGGGACTACAGGCACGCACCACCATGCCCAGCTAATTTTTTGTATTTTAGTAGAGACAGGGTTTCACCATGTTGGCCAGGATGGTCTCAATCTCCTGACCTTGTGATCTGCCCCCCTCGGCCTCCCAAAGTGCTGGGATTATAGGCGTGAGCCACCATGCCCAGCAAGAAATATTTTTCTACCCTCAGATCATAAAGACATTCTCTTATTTTTCTAGTAGTTTAAGAGGAGTTTTTTTTTTTTTTCATATTTAGGTCTTTATTCTTTTTGAAATATGTTGTGTCTCTGTGATGTACAGATAGAATTGTATTTTTCCATATGGAAAGCCAATTTTGCCAAACCCTGATTTTATATGTGTGT
Organism: Theropithecus gelada; assembly: GCF_003255815.1. Lineage (NCBI taxonomy): Eukaryota > Metazoa > Chordata > Mammalia > Primates > Cercopithecidae > Theropithecus > Theropithecus gelada. The sequence goes on along the minus strand of NC_037675.1, from coordinate 71,908,089 downwards.
GTATATATATACATGACTATTTCTAGGGTTTTAAATCTTTTTTTTTCCTTTTTTTGAGATAGAGTCTCGCTCTGTTGCCCAGGCTGGAATGCAGTGGTGAGATCTTAGCTCACCACAGCCTCTACCTTCTGGGCTCAAATGATCCTCCCACCTCAACCTCCTGAGTAACTTGGACAGCAAGCATGTGCCACCACGCCCGGCCAATTTTTTGTATTTTTAGTAGAGATGGAGTTTCATCATGTTGCCCAGGCTGGTCTTGAACTTTTGGACTCAAGCAATCCGCCTGCCTCAGCCTCCCGAACTGCTGGGATTACAGGCATGAGGCACCACACCCGGCCTGCATTTTAAATCTTGATGTATGGTTTGTCTGTTTCTATATCAATTCCAAATTGTTTTAATTATTATACATTAAAAATAAATATTAATATATAATTGGTATAGATGCCAATCCCCTTGTCTTGATTTTCTTTTCAATTTGTTTGGTTTTTACTTAATGTTTTACTCTTTCAAATATATAATTTTAATATTTTTAAATTTTCTTCAGGTTTTTTGGGCATGATTTAAAAAATTGCATGTATTTAGGGTATATAATATATTTTTTTTTGAGACAGAGTCTTGCTCTGTTGCCCAGGCTGGAGCGCAGTGGTGTGATTTTGGCTCACTGCAGCCTCCACCTCCCATGCTCAAGCGATCCTCCCACCTGAGCCTCCCAAATAGCTGGGACAACAGGCATGCACCACCACACCTGGGTAATTTTTTTTTTTTTTTTTTACTTTTGTAGAGATGGGGTTTTGCCCTGTTGCCCAGGCTGGTCTCAAACTCCTGGGCTCGAGCGATACACCTGCCTCAGCCTCACAAAGTGCTGGGATTACAAGTGTGAGCCACCACACTCGGCCTGATGTTTTGATATATGTATACATTATGAAATGATTAGCACAATCAACTTAATTAACATATCCATCACCTCAGGTAGTTTGAGTACATTTGTCTATCCTATGAAATATTACCTTGGAATTTTGACTAGAATTCAACTTGTTTTAATCACCAATATGATACATATCTCAATTTCCTCAGTTCTTTTTTGTGCATCAATAGTGTTTTAAAATACATCTCTAAAGGCATGCACATACTTTTAAAAAATATTTATTCCTCAATAAGACATTATATTTTGCTAATGTGTATATTTTTTTCGACTGCATTTTATAATTATTTCTTGTGTATAATAATGATATTTACGTTTGCATGTTGGTCTTGTATTTAGGAAATTTGTTTAGCTCTCATTGGTTTAAATGGTTAGTTTCAAGCTTTTTCTGTTTGATTTCCTGTATGGGCAATCATATTATCTGCAAATGATGATATGTTTTCCTTCCACTGCAAGCATTATACCCCATTTTATGTTCTTGGCATGTTTGTCAAAGGTCAGTTGACCCTAAATTTGTGTTTATTTCTAAGCTCTCTATTATGTTCCTTTGGTCTATGTGTCTGTTTTTAATGCAATTACCATACTGTTTTGATTACTATACCTTTGTAGTATATTTTGAAATCAGGTAGTTTGATGCCTTCTTCAGCATTGTTCTTTATGCTCAAAATTGCTTTGGCTATTCTGTTTGTGTGTGTGTGTGTGTGTGGTTCCATACAAATATTAGGGCTGTTTTTCTATTTCTATGAAAAATGTCATCGGGATTTTTTTTTACTATACTTTAAATTCTGGAATACATGTGCAGAACATGCAGGTTTGTTACATAGGTATGCATGTGCCATGGTGGTTTGCTGTACTCACCAACCCATCATCTATATTAGGTATTTTTCCTAATGCTATCCCTCCCCTAGCGCCCCCACCCACCAACAGGCCCTGGTGTGTGATGTTCCCCTCCCTGTGTCTATGTGTTCTCATTGTTCAACTCCCACTTATGAGTGAGAACATGAGGTGTTTCGTTTTCTGTTCCTGTGTTAGTTTGCTGAGAATGATGATTTCCAGCTTTATCCATGTCCCTGCAAGGGACAGCTGAGAATGATGATTTCCAGCTTCATCCTTGTCCCTGCAAAGGACATGAACTCATCCTTTTTTATGGCTGCATAGATTCCACGGTGTATATGTGGCACAATTTCTTTATCTAGTCTATCACTGATAGGCAAAAAATGCCATTAGGATTTTGAGAGGGATTGCATTGAATCTATAGATTGCTTTGAGTAGTATGGACATTTTAACAATATTCATTCAATTCATGAACACAGACTATCTTTCCTTTTATTTGTGTCTTCTTCAATTTCTTTCATCAATGTTTTATAGTTTTCAAGGTACAGATTTTTTTTCACCTCCTTGGTTAAATTTATTCCTAAATATTTTATTTCTTTATAGCAGTTGTAAGCGGGATTGTTTTCTTGATTTATTTTTCAGATAGTTTGCTGTTGATATAAGAAATGCTACTGATTTCTGTATGTAGATTTGTATCCTGCAATTTTATTATATTCGTGTATTAGCTTTCGATTGTCTTTGGGGTTTTCTGTACCTAAGATCATGTTATCTACAAACAGAGATAATTTAACTTCTTCCTTTCTAATTTAGATGATTGTTTTTCTTTTGTCTGATTGCTCTGGCTAAAAGTTCCAGTACTATATTGTACTGAATTAGTGAGGGTGGGCATCCTTGCCTTGTAATGCATCTTAAAGAAAAAGCTTTTAGTTTTATCTTACTGATTATGATGTTAGCTGTGGGCTAGTTATATATGGTCTTTATTGTGTTGGGGAAATTTTCTTCTATATCTAAGTTGTTGGAATTTTTAATCATGAAAGGATGTTGAGTTTTGTCTATGCCTTTTCTGCATTCATTAGAGAATCATAGTTTTTACCCTTCATTCTGTTAATGTGATGTATTGCATTCAATGATTAGTGTATTTTGACTATCCTTGCATCCCAGAGATAAATCCCACTTGATCATGGTGAACAATCCTTTTAATGTGCTATTAAATTTGGTTAGCTAGTATTTTGTTGAGCATTTTTGCACCCATGTTTGTCAGATATATAGGTCTGTAATTTTCTTTTCTTGTAGTGTCCTTAACTGGCTTTGGTATCAGGGTAATGCTGACCACAAAAAATTAATTTGAAACTATTTCCTCCTCTTCAATTTTTTTTGAAGAGTTTGAGTAGCGTTGGTGCTAGGTCTTTTCACATGTTTGGCGGAATTCATCAGGGAAGCCATCAAGTTCTGAGGCTTTGATGGGAGATATTTTTATTACTTCTTCAATCTCTTTACTTGTTGGTTTGTGCAGATGATCTATTTTTTTCATAATTCTGTCTTGGTAGGTTGTAATGTTGTAGGAATTTATCCATTTCTTCTAGGTTATCCAATATTTTGGCTTATAATTGTTCATAGTAGTCTCTTATGATCCTTTGTATTTCTGTAGTGCCAGTTGTAATGTCTCCTCTTTCATTTTTGATTTTATTTATTTAAGTTTTCTCTTTTTTTTTTTTTTTTAGTTAGTCCATCTTAAGGTTTGTCCATTTTGTTTATCTCTTCAAAACCCAACTCTCAGTTTTGTTGGTCTTTTCTATTTTCTATTTAATATATTCCAGTCTCTATTTAATTTATTCCTCTCAGATGTTTATTATTTCCTTCCTTCTGCTTGCTTTGGGCTTAGTTCTTGTTTTTCTAATTCTGTCAAGTGTAAAGTTAGATTGCTTATTCAAAATCCTCCCCTTTTTTGATAAAGGCATTTACTGCTATAAACTTCTCTCTTAGAACTGCTTTTGCTGCATTCCATAAGTTCTGGTATGGTGTGTGTCCATTTTTATTTGTCCCAAGATATTATTTAATTTCTCTTTTAATTTCTTGTTTGAAGAACCATCAGTTGTTCAGTAACATGTTTAATTTTCATGTATTATGTAAATGTAAAAAATTCCTCCTGTTATTGATTTCTAGTTTTATTTTTTATTTTTTTAAGGACTGTTAAAAATTTCATAATGGTTTTAACATTAATATGGCTTGTCTTTTGGATACATTTATTTTTTTCTTATTTATTTATTTACTTATTTATTTATTTATTTATTATAATTTAAGTTCTGGGATACAATTGCAGAACATGCAGGTTTGTTACATAGGTATACATGTGCCATGGTGGTTTGCTGCACCTATCAACTTGTCATCTAGGTTTTAAACCCCTCATGCATTAGGTATTTGTCCTAACGTTCTCCCTCCACTTTCCTCCCACCCCCGACAGGCCCTGGTGTGTGATGTTCCCCTCCCTCTATCCATGTGTTCTCATTGTTCAACTCAGACTTATGAGAGAGAACGTGCGGTGTTTGGTTTTCCATTCCTGTGTTAGTTTGCTGAAAATGATGGTTTCCAGCTTCAGCCATGTTCCTGCAAAGGACATGAACTCATTCTTTTTTATGGCTGCATAGTATTCCATGGTGTATATGTGCCACATTTTCCTTATCTAGTCTATCATTGATGGGGATTTGGGTTGGTTCCAAGTCTTTGCTATTGTGAATAATGCTGTAATAAACATACATGTGCATGTGTCTTTATAGTAGAATGATTTATAATCCTTTGGGTATATACCCAGTAATGGGATTGCTGGGTCAAATGGTATTTCTGGTTCTAGATTCTTGAGGAATTGCCACACCGGCTTCCATAATGGTTGAACTAATTTACACTTCCACCAACAGCATAAAAGCATTTCAGTTTCTCCACATCCTCACCAACATCTGTTGTTTCCAGATTTTTTAATGATCGCCATTCTAACTGGTGTGAGATGGTGTCTCATTGTGGTTTTGATTTGCATTTCACTAATGATCAGTGATGATAAGCTTTTTTTCATATGTTTGTTGGCCACACAAATGTCTTCTTTTGAGAAATGTCTGTTCATATCCTTCATCCACTTTTTGATGGGGTTGTTTGTTTTTTCTTGTAAATTTGTTTAAGTTCCTTGTAGATTCTGGATATTAGACCTTTGTCAGATGGATAGACTGCAAAAATTTTCTCCCATTCTGTAGGTTGTTTGTTCACTCTAATAATAGTTTCTTTTGCTGTGAAGAAAGTCTTTAATTAGATCCCATTTTTCAATTTTGGCTTCTGTCACCATTGCTTTTGGTGTTTTAGTCATGAAGTCTTTCCCCATGCCTATGTCCTGAATGGTATTGCCTAGGTTTTCTTCTAGGATTTATACGTTTTAGGTTTTATATTTAATTTACATTTAATCTTTAATCTTGAGTTAATTTTTGTATAGGGTGTAAGGAAGGGATCCAGTTTCAGTTTTCTGCCTGTGGCTAGCCAGTTTGCCCAGCACCCTTTATTAAATAGGGAATTCTTTCCCCATTGTTTGTTTTTGTCAGGTTTGTCAAAGATCAGATGGTTGTAGATGTGTGGTATTATTTCTGAGGCCTCTGTTCTGTTCCATTGGTCTATATGGTTACTGTAGCCTTGTAGTATGTTTGAAGTCAGGTAGCATGATGCCTCCAGCTTTGTTCTTTTTGCTTAGGATTGTCTTGGCTATACAGGCTCATTTTTTATTTCATATGAAATGTAAGGTAGTTATTTCTAGTTCTGTGAAGAAAGTCAGTGATAGCTTGATGGGAATAGCATTGAATCTATAAATTACTTTGGGCAGTATGGCCATTTTCACGATATTGATTCTTCCTATTCATGAACATGGAATGTTTTTCCATTTGTTTGTGTTCTCTCTTATTTCCTTCAGCAGTGGTTTATAGTTCTCCTTAAAGTGGTCCTTCATGTCCCTTGTAACTTGTATCCCTAGGTATTTTATTTTCTTTGTAGAAATTGTGAATGGGTGTTCACTCATGATTTGGCTCTCTGTTTATCTATTATTGGTATATGGGAATGTTTGTGATTTTTGCATGTTGATTTTGTATCCTGAGACTTTGCTGAAGTTGCTTATCAATATAAGGAGATTTTGGGCTGAGATGATGGGGTTTTCTAAATATACATCATTTCATCTGCAAAGAGAAGTAATTCGACTTCCTTGCTTCCTATTTGAATACGCTTTTAAAAATTTATCTGACCTGATTGCCCTGGCCAGAACTTCCAACACTATGTTGAATAAGCGTGGTTAGAAAGGGCATCCTCGTCTTGTGTCGGTTTTCAAAGGGAGTACTTTCAGCTTTTGCCCATTCAGTATGATATTGGCTATGGGTTTGTTAGAAATAGCTCATATTATTTTGAGATATGTCCCATCAATACCTAGTTTTTTGAGTGTTTTTAGCATGAAGAAGTGTTAAATTTTATCAAAGTATTTTCTTCATTTATTGAGATAATCATGTGGTTTTTGTCATTGTTCTGTTTCTGTGATGGATTACGTTTATTGATTTGCATATGCTGAACCAGCCTTGCATCCCAGTGATGAAGCTGACTTTATTGTGGTGGATAAGTTTTCTGATGTGCTGCTGGATTCTGTTTGCCAGTATTTTATTGAGGATTTTCGCATCGATGTTCATCAGGGATATTGGCCTGAATTTTTCTTTTTTTGTTGTTGTGTCTCTGCCAGGTTTTTGTATCAGGATGATGGTGGCCTCCTAAACTGAGTTAGGGAGGAGTCCCTCTTTTTCTATTGTTTGGAATAGTTTCAGGAGGAATGGTACCAGCTCCTCTTTTTACCTCTGGTAGAATTTGTCTGTGAATCCTTCTGGTCCTGGGCTTGTTTTGGTTGGTAGGCTATTAATTACTGCCTCAATTTCAGAACTTGTTATTGGTCTATGCAGGGATGCAACTTCTTCCTGGTTTAGTCTTGGGAGGGTGTGTGTGTCCAGGAATTTATCTATTTCTTCTAGATTTTCTAGTTTATTTGTGTAGAATTGTTTTTAGTATTCTCTGATGGTGGTTTGTATTTCTGTGGGATCAGTGGTGATATCCCACTGATGGGGATCCTTTTGTAGGTGACCTGCCCTTTCTCTCTAGCTGCCTTTAACATTCTTTCTTTCATTTCAACCTTGGAAAATCGATGATTATGTGTCTTGGTAATGATCTTCTTGAGTAGAATCTTGCAGGAGTTCTCTGTGTTTCTCAATTTTACTGTTGGCCTCCCTAGCAAGATTGGGACAATTTTCATGGATGATATCCTGAAATATATGTTCCAAGTTGTTTGGTTTCTTCTCCTCCCTTTCAGGGATGCCAGTGATTCATGGATTTGGCCTCTTTATGTAATCCCATACTTCCCAAAGAACGTGTTCACTTTTAAAATTCTTTTTTCTTTATTTTTGTCTGACTGTCTTGTTTCAGAGAATCAGTCTTCAAGTTCTGAAATTCTGTTTTTTGTTTGTTTGTTTGTTTGTTTTGAGACAGTTTTGCTCTTGTCGCCCAGGCTGGAGTGCAATGGTGCAATCTTGGCTCACTGCAACCTCTGCCTCCCAGGTTCAAGCAATTCTCCTTCTTCAGCCTCCCAAGTAGCTGGGATTACAGGCACCTGCCACCATGCCCAGCTAATTTTTGTATTTTTAGTAGAGAGGGAGTTTCACCATTTTGGCCAGGCTGGTCTCGAACTCCTGACCTCAGATGATCTGCCTGTCTTGGCCTGCCAACATGCTGGAATTACAGGCGTGAGCCACCGTGCCTGGCCTGAAATTCTTTCTACAGCCTGGTTTATTCTGCTCTTAATACTTGTGATTGCATTGTGAAATTCTTGTGTTACTCAACTCTGCCAGACCTGTTAGGTTCTTTTTTATACTTGTTATTTCATTCTTTATCTCCTATATCACTTTATTGTGATTTCCATTTTCCTTGGATTGGGTTTTGCCATCCTCCTGAGTCTTGGTGATCTTTGTTTCTATCCATGTTCTGAATTCTATTTCTGTCATTCCAGCCAGTTCAGCCTGGTTAAGAACTCTTGTTGGAGAACTGCTGTAGTCATTTGGAGGAAATATGACAGGTACTGAAGTTCTTACCTTGGTTCTTTCTCATCTGTGTGTGTGAGTGTTCCTTTAACTGCAGTGCAGATTGAACACAGTCAATAGATTTCTTTTCTGGATGTTTTCACTGGACCAAGACTTTGTATAGGGTCTTTATTTGAAGCTGACTTCTTATCTCTGGTTTCAGAGTAGGGTATGTTAATGAGGTATTTTTGGTGTTGAAGCCTTGGGGTATGATCCAGCAGGCGACACTTAGGCTTATTGGTCAGTTGGTAGACTCTTGCCCCCTTGTGTGGCCCCCCTATGTTTTCCTGCAGTTGCAGTCAAGTTCCCTCTCAGTGCTCTGAAAATGGGGGTTCCTCTCCTCCTTAAGTACAGGCTGTAGTTCACGATTTGGCACTCCTGGGCTGCCCACTGCAGCTCTTGGGTGATTTCAGTGTTTATATTCTTTTCCCAGCTTTGAGGCGCAGAGGAACAGATCTTAGTAGTGGTTGTAGCCAAGGGTCATTTGCTTGACTCCTTGGGGCTGCAACCTAGAGAGATGCAGGTCAGCAATTGCTCAGTGCAGTCAACCCAAGATGGAGAGTTTGTGCTGTGGGCTCAAGCCAGGGGTTCCCTGTCTGGTGACAAGCCATAGGGACACGAACTCATCCTTTTTTATGGCTGCATAGTATTCCATGGTGTATATGTGCCACATTTTCTTAATCCAGTCTGTCACTGATGGACATTTGGGTTGATTCCAAGTCATTGCTATTGTGAATAGTGCTGCAATAAACATACGTGTGCATATGGCTTTATAGCAGCATGACTTATAATCCTTTGGGTATATCCCCAGTAATGGGATGGCTGGGTCAAATGGTATTTCTAGTTCTAGATCCTTGAGGAATCGCCACACTGTTTTCCACAATGGTTGAACTAGTTTACAGTCCCACCAACAGTGTAAAAGTGTTCCTATTTCTCCACACACACCGGGTCCTATTGTGGGGAGGGGGAAGGGGGGAGGGATAGCATTAGGAGATATACCTAATGTAAATGACGAGTTAATGGGTGCAGCACACCAACATGGCACATGTATATATATGTAACAAACCTGCACGTTGTGCACATGTACCCTAGAACTTAAAGTATAATAATTAAAAAAAAAAAGCATGCCTTAAAAAAATTAAAAAAATAAAAAAATAAAAAGCAGTCTGGCCACGTTTTTGTAGAGCAGCTTTGCTATGCGGCACTGGGGGTCCATTTCAGTTCTCAGTCACCCCAGACACTCCAAAACCCAAAGGCTGGAACAGCTAAGTCACCCAAACAGCAAAGATGGTGACCTGCCCCTCCCTCTGGGAGTGCCATGCCAGGAATAATTCATATCTCTGTTGGTTGGAGTGCTTAGGTGGGGTGGCTTGAGGCCCCAGTTGGGAGGTCCTGCCCAGTAAGGAGGAACAGGATTGGGCACCTGCTTAAAGCAGCAGTCTGGCCACATTTTGGTAGAGCGGCTGTACTGTTCCGGAGGATCCCTTCTGCCCCAGGTCAGCTCAGACTCTCCAAAGCCTGAAGGCTGGGATGACTAAGGTGCCTGAACAGCAATAATGGCCACCCACCACAACCCCAGGGAGCTCCTTCTTAGCGAGGTACAATACCGCTACTGGTAGCTGGCTGGAATTCCAAGTCAGTGGGTCTTATCTTGTGAGGTGCTGTGGAAGTGGGGTCTGTGGGCTGTTGCTGCTCAGCCCCCTGGATTCATCCTCTTTCCTAGGGGTATGCACAGGAGTCTAACCTCCCACTTTGCTGGAGCTGCAGCTACGTTTGCTAGAAAGTCCCAGCATCTAAGGTTGCAGGGTCTCCATGCATGCCTGAGCAGCTGCTATGCCAAGACTCTGCCTAGTTCTGTCTGTCAAACTGAAGACTGAAGGCCCTGGTGGAGTGGGTTCACAAGGAGGCCTCTTGACCAGCAAGTTGCAAAGATCTGTGGGAGAAGCATGGTTTCCCAGGGCTGCTCATTCACTCACTGCTTCCCTGGGCAGGGGGGAATCCCATGGCTCCATGTTGCTCCTAGGTGGGCCATTGTCCTGTCTTGCTTTTCTTTGTTCTCTGTGCGTCAGGCTGTTTCCTTGATTAACCCCAGTGTGAGTACCTGGATGTTTCAATTGAAGGTATTGTATTTATTCACCCCATCTTTTCCTCTCCATGAGAGCCATGCACACTATCTACTTCTATTCGGCCATCTTGGCCACTCCTGTTCTTTTTTTTCTCTTTTTACTATGCTATAAGAAGTAGTTCTTACAGAAATTAAAAATTATTTATTATGTTGTTTTTCACTATGGGCTACTTAGAAACTATATAGCATGTTTTTCCAAACTGTGTATTGAAATTCTTTAGTTTTTAAAAATTTTTAAATAATAATTTTATTTAATATAAAAAATATAGAGCACTTCACAAATTTGTGTGTCATCCTTGTGCAAGGGGCCATGATAATATTCTCTGTATTATTACAATTTTAGTATATGCTTCTGAAGTGAGCATTGCTAGTTTTTTTAGTTTTTTTTTTTTTTTTTTAAGTTTTGTGGGTTCATAGCAGGTATATACATTTGTGGTGTACATAAGATGTTTTGATACAGACATGCAATGTTAAATAATCCACATCATGGATAATGGGATATCCATTCCCTCAAGCATTTTTCCTTTGTGTTACAAATAATCCAATTACACTTTTTAAGTTATTTTAAATGTACAATTAATTTATTATCAACTATAGGCACCCTGTTGTGTTATCAAATAGTAGGTCTTATTCATTCTTTCTATTTTTTAAAACCTATTAGCCATCCCAACCTCCCCTCTGCCACCATGTCACCTTCCCAGCCTCTGGTAACCATTCTACTACTGCTCTATGTCCACAAGTTCAATTGTTTTGATTTTTACATTCCACAGATAAGTGAGAACATGCAATGTTTGTGCCTGGCTTATTTCACTTAACATAATGACCTCCAGTTCCATCCATGTTGCTGCAAATGAAAATGATGGGATCTCATTGTTTTTCATGGCTGAGTAGTACTCCATTATGTATATGTACCACATTTTCTTTATCCATTCATCTGTTAATTGACACTTAGGTTGCTTCCAAATCTTAGCTATTGTAAGCAGTGCTGGAACAAACATAGGAGTGCAGGTATCTCTTTGATATATTGTTTACTTTCTTTTGAGTATATACCCAGGAGTGGGATGGCTGGATCATATGGTAGCTCTATGTTCATTTCTGTGAGGAACCTCCAAACTGTTCTCCATAGTGATTGTACTAATTTACATTCCCACCAACAGTGTACGAGGTTTCCCTTTTCTCCATATCTTCACCAGCATTTGTTATTGCCTGTCTTTAAGATAAAACCCATTTTAACTAGGGTAAAAAGATGTCTCATTATAGTTTTGATTTGCTAATGGTCAATGATGTTGAGCATATTTTCATACACCTGTTTGCCATTAGTATGTCTTTTTTTGAGAAAGGTCTATTCAGATCTTTTGCCCATTTTTTAAATTGGATTATTAGTTTTTTTCCCTTTAGAGTTGTTTGAGCTCTTTATATATTCTGGTCTTTAATCCCTTGTCAGATAGGTGTTTTGAAAATATTTTCTTCCACTCTGTGGGTTGTCTCTTCATTTTGTTGATGATTTCCTTTGCTTTGCAGAAACTTTTTAACTTGATGTGATCTCATTTGTCCATTTTTGCTTTGATTGCCTGTGCTTATGTGGTATGCCTTAAGAAGTTTTTGCCCAGAGCATTGTCCTGGAGAATTTACCCAATGTTTTCTTGTAGTAATTTCATAGTTTATGGTCTTAGGTATAAGTCTTTAACCCATTTTGATTTTATTTTGAATATGTTGAGACATAGGGGCCTAGTTTCATTCTTCTGCATATGGATATCCAGTTTTCCTAGCACCACTTAGTGAAGATACTGTCTTTTCCCCAGTGTATGTTCCTGGCCCCTTTGTAAAAAATGACTTCACTGTAGGTGTGATGATTTGTTTGTGGCTTCTTTATTCTGTTCCATTGTCCTTTGTGTCTGTTTTTACACCAGTACCATGTCATTTTGGTTACTATAGCTTTGTAGTATAATTTGAAGTCAGGTAATGTGATTCCTTCAGTTTTGTTATTTTTGCTTGGGATAGTGTTGGCTATTCTGTGGTTCCGTATAAATTTTAGAATTGTTTTTTCTATTTCTTAATTTTTTCTTTTTTGAGACAGGGTCTTGCTCTGTCACCCAAGCTGGAGTTCAGTGGTGCAATCCTGGCTCACTGTAACCACTGCCTCCCAGGTTCAAGCCATCCTCTCACCTCAGCTTCCTGAGTAGCTGGGACTACAGGCCCATTCCACCACACCTGGCTAATTATTGTATTTTTTTGTAGAGACAGGGTTTTGCCATGTTGCCCAGGCTGGTTTCAAACTTTCTGAGCTCAAGCAATTCACCCACTTCAGCTTCCCAAAGTACTGGCATTACAGGCATGAACCCCTGCACCCTGCCTTTTTTTTCATGAAGAATCTTCACAGATGATAAAAATATAAATTCCATATAAATTTTATGATTTTTTTTTTATTTCTGTGAAGAATCTTATAGGTATTTTGATAGGGATTGCACTGAGTCTGGAGATTCCTTTGGGTAATATGCACATTTTAACTATGTTTATTCTTTCAATTCATACACATGGAATATATTCTATTTTTTGTGTCCTTATCAATTTATTTCGCAGTGCTTTATAGTCTTCATTGTAGACATCTTTCATTTCTTTGGTTAAAATAATTCCTAGGTAGTTAAATTTTTGTTGCTACTGCAAATGGAATTACTTTGTAAATTTCTTTTTCAGATTGTTCACTGTTGGCCTATAGAAATGCTACAGATTTTTGGATGTTGATTTTTATATTCTGCAATTTTACTGAATTAGTTTATCAGTTCCAACAGTTTTATTGTGGCGTCTTTAGGTATTTCCAAATATAAAATTATATCATCTGTAAAAGAGGATCATTTGACTTCTTCCTTTCCAATTTGGATGCCCTTTCTTTCCTTCTCTTGTCTGGTTGCTCTAGCTAGGACTTCCAGTACTATGTTGAACAACAATGGTGAAAGTGGGCATCCTTGTCGTATTCTAGACCTTAGAGGCAAGGCTTTCTCACTTTTCCCGTTCAGTATGATACTAGCTGTGAGTCTGTCATATATGGCTTTTATTTGTTGTATGTTCCTTCTATACCTAGTTTTTTGAGTTTTTATTATGAAGGGATTTTGAATTTTATCAAATGCTTTTTTAGCATCAATTGAAATGATCTTATGGTTTTCTTCCTTCATTCTGCTGATCTGATGTATCACACTGATTGTTTTGCATGTATTGGACTGTCCTTGCATCCCAGACATAAATCCCCCTTGGTCATGATGAATGATTTTTCTAATGTACTGTTGAATTAGGTTTGCTAGTATTTTGTTGAGGATTTTTGCATCAATATTTTTCAGAGATATTTGCCAGTAGTGTTTTGTGGTTTTTTGTTTGTTTGTTTGTTTGTTTGTTTTTTTGGTTGTTTGTTTGTTTTTTGATGTGTCTTTAGCTGTTTTTGGTATCAGGGTAATACTGGCATTATAGAAAGAGTCTAGAAGTATTCCCTTCTCTACTTTTCAGAATAGTTTGAGTAGGATTGGTATTAATTCTTCTTTAATACTTGGTAGAATTCAGCAGTGACACCATTTGAGTGCCAGGCTTTTCTTTATTGGGAGACTTTTTATTACAGCTTCAATCTCATTACTTGTTTTTGTTCTGGACAGGTTTTGGATTTCTTCATGGTTCAATTTTTTTTTTTTGAGACAGAGTCTCACTCTTGCCCAGGCAGGAGTGCAGTGGTGTGGTCTCAGCTCACTGCAACCTCTGCCTCCTAGGCTCAAACAATTATTGTGCCTCAGCCACCCAAGTAGTTGGGATTACAGGCACGTGCCATCATGCCCGGCTAATTTTTTGTACTTTTAGTAGAGACAGGGTTTCACCATGTTGGCCAGGTTGGTCTTGAACTCCTGGCCTCAAGTGATCCACCCACCTTGGCCACTCAAAGTACTGGGATTACAAGTGTGAATCACCATGCCTGGCCCATGGTTCAATCTTATTCTCATAATAGTGAGTGAGTTCTCACAAGTCTTGATGGTTCTATAAGTAGAAGCTTCCCCTTCTCTTGCACCTCTCACCTGCCCCCATGTAAGCCCTGCTTGCTTCCCCTTCCCTTTCTGCCATGATTGTAAGTTTCCTAAGGCCTGCTAGCCATGCTTCCTATTAATCCTGCAGAACTGTGACTGAATTAAACCTCTTTCCTTTATAAATTACCCAGACTCAGGTAGTATCTTTAAAGCAATGGGAGATTGGACTAATACAGTAAATGGGTCCTGGTAGAATAGGGTACTGCTCTAAAGATAACCTGAAAGTGTGGAAGCAACTTTGGAACTGGGTAATAGGCAGAAGTTGGAACAATTTAGAGAGCTCAGAAGAAGACAGGAAGATGTGGGAAAGTTTGGAGCTTCCTAGAGACTTACCGAATGGTTTTGACCAAAATGCTGATAGTGATATGGACAATGAAGTCTGGGTTGAGCTGGTCTCAGATGGAGATGAGGAACTTATGTTTAAAAGGAAATCAGAGGCCGGGCGCGGTGGCTCAAGCCTATAATCCCAGCACTTTGGGAGGCCGAGACGGGCGGATCACGAGGTCAGGAGATCGAGACCATTCTGGCTAACACAGTGAAACCCCGTCTCTACTAAAAATACAAAAACTTAGCCGGGCGAGGTGGCAGGCCCCTGTAGTCCCAGCTACTCGGGAGGCTGAGGCAGGAGAATGGCGTAAACCCGGGAGGCGGAGCTTGCAGTGAGCTGAGATCCGGCCACTGCACTCCAGCCTGGGTGACAGAGCAAGACTCCGTCTCAAAAAAATAAAATAAAATAAAATAAAAATAAAAAAATAAAAGGAAATCAGAACATAAAAGTTTGGAAAATTTGCAGTCTGACTATGTGGTATACAAGTAAAACCTATTTTCTGGGAAGGAAGTCAAGCTGGCTGCAGAAATTTGCATAAGTAATGAGGAGCCGAATGTTAATAGCCAAGACAATGGGGAAAATGTCTCCAAGGTATGTCAGAGACCTACTGGGAAGCTTCTCCTGTCACAGGCCTGGAGGACTAAGAGGCAAAAATGGTTTTGTGGGCCAGGCCAGGGACCTGCTGCTTTGTGCAGCCTTGGGACTTGGTACTCTGTGTCCCAGCCACTCCAACCTTAGTGGTGGCTAAATGGGGCCAAGGTATGGCTTAGCATTGCTTCAGAGGGTGCAAGCCCCAAGCCTTGGCAGTTTCCACGTGGTGTTGGGCCTGTGGATGCACAGAAGGCAAGAGTTGAGGTTTGGGAACCTCCACTTATATTTTAGAGGATGTATGGAAATGCCTGGAGGTCCAGGCAGAAGTCTGCTGCAGGAGAACCTCTGCTAGGTCAGTGCAGAAGAGAAATGTGGGGTTGGAACCCCCATGCAGAGTTCCCACTGGGGCACTTCCTAGTGCAGCTGTGAGAAGAGGGCCACCATCCTCCAGACCCCAGACCCACTGACAGCTTGCACTGTGTACCTGAAAAAACCACAGACACTCTGGGTTTTGAACTTGCATGGGTTTTGTGGCTCCTTTATTTTGGCCAATTTCTCTCATTTGGAATGGGAACATTTAACCAATGATACCCCCATTGTATCTTGGAAGTAACTAACTTGTTTTTGGTTTCACAAGATGAGACTTTGGATTTGGACTTTTGAGTTAATGCTGGAACGAATTAAGACTTCAGAGGATTGTTGGGAAGGCATGATTGGTTTTGGAATGTTAGGACATGAGATTTGGGAGGGGGCAGGGGCAGAATGATATGGTTTGGCTTTGTGTCCCCACCCAAATCTTATCTTGAATTGTAATCCAAATTGTAATCCCCAGGTGTTGAGGAAAGGTCCTGGTGGGAGGTGATTAGATCATGGGGGTGGTTCCCCCATGCTTTTCTCATGACAGTGAGTTCTCATGAGATCTGATGGTTTTATAAGTAGATGTTCCCACTGCTCTCAGGCTTCTTGCCTGCCACCATGTAAGATGTGCTTGCTTTCCCTTAGTCCTCCACCATGATTGTAAGTTTCTTGAGGCCTCTTAACCATGCTTTCTGCTAAGCCTGCAGAACTGTGAGTCAATTAAACCTCTTTCCTTTATAAATTACCTAGTCTCAGGTTGTATCTTTATAGCAGTGAGAATGGACTAATACAGATATGGACAGTGAAGTCTGGACTGAGGAGGTCTCAAATGGAGATGAGGAACTTATTGGGAACTAGAATAAAGGTCACTCTTGTTCTGCTTTAGCAAAAAGACTAGTGGCATTGTGCCCCTGTTCTAGAGATCTGTGGAACTTTGAACTTGACAGAGATGATTTAGGTTATCTGGCAAAAGAAATTTTCTTTTGAGACAGGATCTCACTCTGTCACCCAGGCTAGAGTGCAGTTGTATGATCTCAGTCACTGCAACCTCTGCTTCCCAGGCTCAAGCAATTTTGTAGCCTCAGCCTCCCAAGTAGCTGGACCTACAGGTTCACACCATCACATAGAGCTAATTTTTGTATTTTTTATAGAGAAAGATTTGGCTGTGTTGCCCAGGCTGGTCTCAAACTCCTGAGCTCAAAGCGACCTACCCAACTTAGCCTCCCAGAGTGCTGAGATTATAGGCATGAGCCAATGTGTCCAGCCAGGTGGAAGAAATTTCCAAGTAACAAAGCATTCAAGCTGTGGCCTGGCTGCTTCTAAAAGCCTATGCTCATTTGCATAAGCACTGAAATGAATTGAAACTTGAACTTATATTTAAAAGGAAGCAGAGCATGAACATGTGGAAAATTTGCAGCCTGGCTATGTGGTAGAAAAGAAAAACTCATTTTCAGGGGAGGAATTTAAGCCCAAGCTGGCTGCAGAAATTTGTATAAGTAAAGAGGAGCCTAAGGTTCATAGCCAAGACAATGGGGAAAATGCCTCCAGGGCATTTCAGAGACCTTCATGGCAGCCCCTCCCATCACAGGCCCAGAAGCCTAGGAGGGAAAAATGGTTTCATGGTCTGGGCGTTGGTCCTCAGGCCTCGCTGCCCTGTGCAACCTAAGGACACTGCTCCCTGCATTCCAGCCACTCCAGCTCCAGTTGTGGCTAAAAGAGCCCCAGATACATCTCAGATCACTGCTCCAGAGGGTGCAAGCTGGAAGCTGCCAAGACTTCTTTGTGGTGTTAAGCCTGTAGGTGCACAAAGGGCAAGAGTTGAGGCTTGGGAGTGAAGTGACACAAGCACCCCTGTGGCCACCACCACTATGACTTTGTTGGGTCAGAGCTGCAGCCAGAACAGCACTGGGTCTCACCCAAGGCCTGCTGTAATGAATCCCTTGCTACTGTCTGTGTTTACACAAGGTCCTGGGGCTCTACAATTAGCAGGTGGAAAAGCCACCCAGTCCTGTGTTTTTTTTACTTCAAGAAAGCAAGTTCCTCAAAACCCCAGGTGGGTCCAGAGATGCTCTCTGGGAGTTGAGGACTAGAGTTGAAAGCTTTAGCAGCCTACCTGGTATTCTATTTTACTGCAGCTGAGCTGGCACTCAAACCACAAGATGCAATCTTTTTCACTGTTCCCTCCCCTTTTCAAAGGCAGAGGAGCCTCACTCCATAGCCACCACTACCACATGCCACAAGGAGTACTGCCAGACTACTGGTAATTGTCTCTAAAGGCTCAAGGTCTCTTAAGTCAGCTGTGGTGAATACTGCCTGGCCTGGGACTTGCCCTTCAGTGGGCACCCTTACAGCCCAGGGCAGGTCCAGAAATGCCATCCAAGAGTCCAGTCCTGGAATCAAGGACCCCCAAGAGCCCACTTGGTACTCTACTTCTCTGTGGCCATGCTGATACATAAGGTAGAAGACAAAGTCCCCTTTACTTTTCCCTCTGCTTTTTTCAAGCAGAAGGAATTTCTCCCAGTAGCCACTACAACTGGTAATGTGCTGTCTCACCTGAAGCCGGCAAGTCTCAGAGGCTTACCCAAGGTCCTTGACATAGTACCTGGGTATTGCTGCTGGTTATTCAGGGCTTAAGGGCTCTTTAGTTAGCAGGTGATGAATGCTTCCATGTCTGAGCCCTTTTCTTCAAGGCAGCAGGTTTTCTTCTGGCCCAGGATGTGTCTAGAAATGTTGTCCAAGAGCTAGGGCCTGAACAGGGGCCTCATGACTCTGGCCAGTGCCCTATCCTGCTGTAGCTGAGCTGATATCCAAGTTGCAAAACAAGTCCTCCCCACTCTTCCCACTCGTCTCCTCAAGTAGAAGGAAGGACAACCAAGTCTCTTGCAAGCTGTGAAATCTGGTTTTAGAGGAGGAGTGATGCCAGTACTCCGTTAGCCACCCTGGCTGGTGTCTCAGTTGGTCAGGTGCCTCCCCGCCCCCCTAACCCAGTCCCCTGTCTCTGGGCCTAGTTCAGCACTAGGACTTGTCTTAGAGTTGCAGTCCTTATAGCCTATACTGCCTTTCAAGTTTACTTAGAGACATACAGCACTGTAGCCCTCAGTGGTGAGGTTTGCAGGTACTCAAGTACAGACTGCTGGGACTAGCAATTCCCCTCTGGCTAGGGCTTATTTAAATGCTACCTGTGTGGGCAAGTGTCAGCTGAGTTCAGTCCGATTTTCCTTTCTGCTCTAACAGGACATCACTGAGTTTAATCCCTCCAATTGCTGTGCTCTCTCTCCCCCAGCATCCAGAGATGCTTTCTGCACCCCACTACAGTTGCCTGGGGCAGGAGTGGTGGTGTCAGGAATTCAAGACTGTTCTCTTCTGTTTCTTCAGTCCCTCTTTCAGGGATACAAAGTGATATGAAGATAAAACCAGGTACTAGGAGTGCTCTCGTGAATTTTGGTTCTTTGGTAGATAGTTGTTAAATTGGTGTTCTTGTAGGGGTAACAATTGGTAGAGCCTTCTGTTCCACCATATTGCTCCACCTCTGCTCCTGCTTTCACATTGGGTTATTTTTAAATTTTTTAAATTAATATACTTCATTTTTGGAGCATTGTTAGGCTTACAGAAAAACTGAATAGAAAGTACAGGAAGCTTCCATTTACTTCCTGTCTCCCCTACTCACATTCTTCCCTATTATTAACATCTTGCATTGGTAGGTACTGTTGATACGATTGATGAATCAATATCAATACATTGTTACTAACTCAACTCATAGTTTACACTGAGGTTTACCCTTTGTGTTGTACATTTCTATGGATTTGTAAAACACATGTCATGTACCCACCATTGCAGCATAATACAGAATAGTTTCACTCCATAAAAATCCCCTGTGTGCCAGCTATTCATTCCATCTCTTTAACACTCCCCCTGCCCCCAACTCTGGAAGCCACTGATAGTTTTGATTTCTATAGTACCGCCTTTTACAACGTTGGAAACATAGAAGTATGTCGGCTTTACAAACTGGTTTCCTTTATTGAGTATTATGCATTTACTTCTTCCATGCCTCTTTCTGGCTTGAATTTATGACAGAATAATATTCCATTGTATGTATGTATGTATGTACTGCAGTTTGTTTACTCATTCACCTATTGAAGAATATCTTTGTTGCTTTCAATTTTTATCAATTTATGAGTAAATTGGCTATAGCTATATGTACACAGATTAAGTTTTTCAATACATTGTGTAAATACCTAGGAGTGTGATAACTGGATTATATGGTAAGACAGTGTTTAGCTTTGTAAGAAACTGCCAAAATGCCTTCCAAATTGGCTGTATTGTTTTGCATTCCCACCAGCAATGAAGGAGAGATATCTGCACTCCAGATGTTTTAAAGTTCTTTTAAAAAGTTATTTATTTATTTAATTGAACTGTTGTAATTATTTATATATATGGGGTACAATTTAAAGTTTTGATACATATCTATGTTGTATAATGATCCAATCTGGGTAGTCAATATACGTATCACCTCATGCATTTACATTCCTTGAGGTGAGAACCTTCAAAAGCCTCTCTTTTGAAGAGCTATTTTGTAATATACAATATTTTAATGTCAACCATAGTCCCTATACTGTGCAATAGAACACCAGAATTTACTCCTTCTAATTGTAACTTCATACCCATATACCAACTTCTCCTATCCTCCTCTTTTCCTCCATCTGAAGGTTTTTTCCTTTTCAATGTTTCTATGGGGGAAGGCGAGCTTGCAGTTTTCTAGCCTGATACTTTACTGATCTCACTCTCACTTAAAACTTTTTGAAACATCTGTGATTTCAAATATAATACATACTAATTCATGAAAAGCCAGATGAGACACACAAAGAGAGAACTAAATTCAAGATTTTTAGAAGACTAAACACAACACACACACACACACACACGATTACTCAAACGTAACTCATTTCTAGAATTTGTCTGTACCCCCAAACAGTCCTCTTCACATCATTGAAATAGTCTGCTAATTTATACAACTTTGTGACTGGGGGGTTTCCTGGTGTATCTTTTCAGTATCTGTGATATTATGAATACACACACACACACACACACACACACACACACAGGTTTTCATCCATAGTCCCTAGCTTACAATGCCCACAACCTTGTTACAGTTTTGTTATAATTAATGTTGGAGTGCTTTAGGCCTCAGAAACAGACCTGAAGAAACAGAATCCCTCTCTTTCTCTGACCCTTTCCTGTCCTTTTTCACCTACCCAAGGCAGGACTAATCTGATTATGGGGCAGAAGACCCTCATTCCAGAGGGGGTCCTGCCCAATATCCTAAAGAAAGAATGGTAAACACAGAGGCCAAGACTGAACAGACAGGCCTTGCTGGGTTTAGATCATGTACTTTTTCCAATCACATTTTTACATGGTTCTCAATCATGCCTATGTAATGAAGCCTCCACAAAAACTCAAAATGGTAGGGTTCAGAGAGCTTCTGGATAGCTGAACATGTGGGGGCTCCTTGACGATTGTGCACAAGGAGGGCATGGAAGCTCTGTGCCCCTTGCACCATATGTCACCCTATGCATCTCTTCTTCCATATCCTATATAATACCCTTTATAATAACTGGGTAAGCATAAGTGTTTTCCTGAGTTCCATTCCAACAAATTAACCAAACTCCAAAAAGGAGTCATGGGAACCCCAAATTGGAACTTGTTGATCAGAAGTTCTGGAGGCCTACACGTGTGACTGGTAGCTGAAGCTGGTGACTGGACATGCAACCTGGGGGATCTGACACTATACCCAGGTAGATGGTGTCAGAATTGATTTGAAGGACACATAGCTGGTATCTGCTGCTTGTTGTGTGTGAAAAAAAAAACAAAAACACTTTTGGTCACAGAAGTCTTCTTTAGTGTTGATTGTTGTTGCAGTGTGAGAGCAGAGGACAAAAATGGTTTGACAGTTTGGTGAAAACAGTACCTGAATATAAAAAGCAGCCTAATTATCTTTCTAATATGACTTCCCTCATGTCATCCCCCCTCTTACAGATTCCAGTCAAAATTTCCCATCACATCAAATAATAAATGGATAACTAGCTATTACTGCTCCCAAAGGGCCCAACCCTTTTTATCTGTTCCTATTTTTCAATAATTATTAATATACATATAATGTATAAATTAGTACATTTTATAATTCTTACCATTACAATTACTTTTATTCCTCTTTCTACTTCTACTACATTACTTTCTTCTTAGAAATTAGTTTTTTTTATTGCGGCCAGTTTATTTCAGGCTGAGATCAACTCATTCTTGTACTTTTAAAATATTTCTGACTGCACTGAATTTAAAACAAATCTTTCAATGTTGCACACAACACATTTAAATATTAATATATTCTTCTTTTCTAAATATTACTTTGTATAAATCCTCCCAGCTAAAAGGTATGATTCATAAGAGGAGAAAAATAAATGAGGTAAACTGCTTTAGGTAACTTCCTTATACCAAATTGAGTCTGTTTTCATGCAATTCTATGTTAAAACTATTTTTGAAAAGGAAAGGGAGATGGTTTCTAAGATAATTTCATGATGTGCTAATTCTGGATTGAGTCAGAAAGAAGTTGAAGTCAAATCCTTTATAGAAAATTAACTCTTGAGGTATCCTTAGCTTATGATAAAACACACAGATTTTAAGGGTGCAGCTTGATGAGCTTTTACTTGAAATCACCATTGCAATCAATATATTTGACTGATACTTTACATTTTTCCAGAAAGGTCTCTTTATGCCCCATTCCCCTGCTCATACATCTAGAAACTAATAATTACATTTCTATTTCCATAGATTAATTTGAAGTATCCTAGAACTTCATACAAATTAAATCATACATTAACTACTCCATTTGGTCTGGCTTGTCTCATAATTTCTTTGAAATTCAACCTTGATCTTGCATGTTTCAGAAGTTTGTTCGTGTTATAACAGAGGAGTATTTCAATGAATGAATATATCAGTGTGTTTATCTAGTCACCTATCAAGGACAAGTTCTTGGTTTCCAGATTGTAGAATACATTTATGAATAATGCTGCTATGAACATTCATAGACAAGACTATGTGGTAAGTTCCTAGGACTGAAATTGCTGGATCATAGTGTAGGTATATGTTTAACTTGATAAATTATAGTTACACACCCTAATTTTTCTCATGACATTTTACTCTCCAGTTCATCCATTACCCTCAAC
The DNA here is from genome assembly GCF_003255815.1 of Theropithecus gelada. NCBI lineage: Eukaryota > Metazoa > Chordata > Mammalia > Primates > Cercopithecidae > Theropithecus > Theropithecus gelada. Next base: position 71,885,529 of record NC_037675.1, on the reverse strand, counting down.
TCCATTTGATTTCTCTAATCTCTAAGTCTATCCTCAAAATTCTTTCAAGGAAAAGTTTCTACTTTCCTTATTGATTACGCTTCCCTCTTTTAATTACAGGTTGAGACCTTCCCTCATTTAGGCTTGAGAAAAATGTCCTTAAGTGTCCTAAACTTGCATCAAACCCACTTACTCATCAAACTCCACTTATGACTTCCCTTAGAGGACAAGGGACATTTCAGCTCAGTTACACACTGCTATTCTCAATTCCTGCCATTTTTTTCCTCTTCCTTTGACCCCCTGGTCTACCTCTCCAGCTCACTGAAAACAGCCTCCCCTGACGAGCACACCATTGTTATGTAATAGCCTAACCCTTCCCACTCACCTATCAGGGGGTGCCAAGCCTGCAGACTCACTCTGCTTTCATCATAACTGCCCTGAGGAGAAGGCTGAA